>NC_050574.1:288684607-288984607 GCF_011100635.1 Trichosurus vulpecula | reverse complement strand
AAATTACTGTGCAAAGAGTGTTCTTGGTCATTATTGAGCTTTATTCCCATAACACATTATAGCACTCTAATTTCTGAGTGCTAAAGATATCCTACAACTATTTTGGAAAGATTGAAAAAGCAATTTACATAGAAGCCTTAAAGATTTTTAAAGCATTTCTTCTTGAACTCTTCCTAAGGGTGTTAGCCACAGTTTCATTATTTAGGTATCATGTAGCTTTGAAAAGAGTCAATCTCTTTGCAGGCAAAGGAAGAGGCATCCAGGTAAGCCAACCATCCTGAGAAATATAGTTTAGCATTTTCATGTATCTATGACTTGGTTGAGTCGAAGGAGTGACATTTACTTAGCTCTGATAATTTTTAAATTTAATTTTTATTTTATTTTACTCAATCACATGTAGTCAAAGTTTTTAGTATTCTTTTAAAAATAATTCTGGGTTAAAAATTCTCTCCTTTCCTTCCTTCCCCCCTCTTTGAGAAGGCAAGTAATTTGATGCAAAACATTTCCATATTACCCCTGTTGTAAGAGAAAACACAGACAGAAAAAAAGAAAGAATAGTAAGGAAAGTGAAAAAGTATGCTTCAGTCTTCATTCAGGCTCCATCAGTTCTTTGTCTGGAAGTGGATAGCATTTTTATCATAAGTCCTTTGGAATTATCTCGAATCATTGGATTGCTCAAAATGGCTAAATTGTTAACACTGATAATCATACAATATTGCTGTTACTGTGCACAATGTTCTGTTTATTCTGCTTATTTCACTTTGCATCAGTTCATGTAAATCTTTCCAGCTTTTTCTAAAAGCATCCCATTTGTCAATTCTTATAGCACAATAGTATCCCATCACAATCATATACCACAACTTGTTTAGTCATTCCCCGATTGATGGACATCCCCTCAATTTCCCATTCTTTGTCATCACAAAAAGAGCTGCCATGAATAGTTTGGTACATATAAGTCCTTTTTAAAAAAAATCTATTTATGATATAAATCTAGTAGTACTATTGCTTGACTAAAGGGTAGGCACAGTTTTTATAGCCTTTTGGGAATAGTTCCAAATTGCTCTCCAGAATGGTTGGATTGGGTTACAATTCTATCCACAGTGCATTAGTATCCCAATTTTCCCATATCCCCTCTAACATTTGTCATTTTTCTTTCCTGTCATATTAGCCAATCTGATAAGTTTGAGGTGGTATTCCAAAGTTGTTTTAATTTGCATGTCTCTAATCAATAGTGATATAGAGCACTTTTTCATATGACTATAGATAGCTTTGATTTCTTCTTCTGAAAACAGCTTGTTCATATCCTTTGACCATTTATCAATTGGGGAGAAACTTGTATTTTTATGAATTTGACTCAGTTTTCTATATATTTGAGAAATGAAATCTTTATGAGAAAACATTGATGTAAAAATTTCTCCTAGTTTTCTGCTTTCTTTCTAATCTACATTGGCTTTATTTGTCCAAAACCTTTTTAATTTGATGTAATTAAAATTATCCATATTTACATTCTGTAATGTTCTCTATACCTTGTCTGGTCATAAATTCTTATACATAGACCTGACAGGTTAACTATTCTATGCTCTACTAATTTACTTATGGTATCACCCTTCATATCTAAATCATGTTATCCATTCTTTTATCCACCTCCATTTTATGAGTGAGTTCATCTCACTCACATTAACAATTACTATTACTGACTGTATATTTCCCTCAATTCTACTTTCTCTCCCTCCTCCTATCTATCCTTCTATCTCTCTCCTTTCACCCTGTCCATCCTCAAAAGTATTTTGCTTCTGACCACTGCATCCACCAAATGACCTCCCTTCTATCAGCACCAACTTTCTTTCTTTTCCCCTTCCCCGCCTAATTCCCTGTAGGGTAAGGTAGATTCCTATACCCAGCCAAGTGTGTATATTATTTCCTCTTTGAGCCAATTCTGATGAGAGTGAGGTTTAAGTGTTGCCTACAACACCCCATTCCTATCTTCCCATCCATTATAATAATTCTTTTGTGCTTCTTCTATGTGAGATAATTTACCCCATTGCACCTCTCTGTTCTCCCTTCTCCAAGTACATTCCTATTTCTCATGCCTTAATTTTATTTTTTTGGATATACCATCCCATCATAATCAACTCACACCTGTGCCTTCCTTCTAACTGCCCTAATAGTGATAAAGTTCTTAGGAGTTACAAGTATCATCTTCTCATGTAGGAATATGCAGTTTAAACTTCTTAAATGCCTTATTTTTTTCTCTTCTTGTCTACTTTTTTTAAACCTTCTCTTGAGTCTTATGTTTGAAAATTAAATTTTCTATTCAGCCAAAAGGAGTACTAGAAAGTACTCTATTTCATTAAATGTCTGAATTGTCATTTTTATTATATTGGTTCAGTCTACTCATGAAAAATTAATATTTCTCCATTTGTTTACATCTGACTTTATTTGTGTGAAAAGCATTTTGTAATTGTATTCATGTAGTTCCTGGGTTTAACTTGGCAGGTAGACTCCCAAGTATTTTATATTGTCTGCAGTTATTTTAAATGGAATTTCTCTTTCGATCTCTTCCTCCTGGGATTTGTTGGAAATATGTAGAAATGCTGATGATTTATGTGGGCTTATTTTATATTCTGCATCTTTGATGAAAGTCTTAATTATTTTAACTTTTTTTAGTTGATTCTCTAGGATTATCTAAGTATAACATCATATCATCTACAAAGAGTGATAGTTTTATTTCCTCATTACCTATTTTTATGCCTTGAATTTCTTTTTCTTCTCTTATTGCTATAGCTAGCATTTTTCGAACAATATTGGATAATAGTGGTGATAATGTGCATCCTTGCTTCACCCCTGATCTTATTGGAAAGGCTTCTAGTTTATTTCCATTACAGATAACACTTGCTGATGGTTTTAGATAAATATTACTTAGAATTTTAAGGAAAACTCCATTTATTCCTGTGATTCCTAGTGGTTTTTTGAAGTAGGAATGAATATTGTATTTTGTCAAAAGCTTTTGCTGCATCTTTTGAAATAATCATGTACTTTTATTGGTTTTGTTATTGATATAGTCAATTACGCTGACAGTTTTCCTAGTAGTGAACTAGCCCTCTGTTCCTGGTATAAATCCCACTTGGTCATAGTGTATTATCCTGGTGATAAATTCTAATACTCTCCTTGCCAGTATTTTATTTAAAATATTTGCATCAATATTCACTAGGGAAATTGGTCTATAGTTTTCTTTAACTCAGGAGAATTTTGAATAGGGGTATGCAATAAGAGTTGGGGAAAAGAAACATAGGAATGAGCTGAAGATTGCAGAGGGTTATTTCAAGTTTACACATAACTGAGATAGCCAGCATTGTCTTCTACCAGAGGCAAATAGGGCTACAAAAACTAGAGTGAGAGATAAACCCAATTTTTATAAATTGTTCTCCATGTACAAATCCAGGTGGATAACAGAAAGTTGCTCTTGCCATTACTTTCTCTTTCCCTCTTCCCTTGTAGGATCATAGAACATATAGACTTAGAACCAGAAGGGGTATTGGAAGTCATCAAGACCAACCTCCTCTTTTTATAGTTGAGGAAACTTGAATCATATGGAGATTAAATGACTTGCTCAGGGTCACATAGTATGTAGAAGGTTGAATTTGAATCCAAGTCTTACTGACTTCAAGTTCAGTGTTCTATCTTTCCCTTACACCATGATGCTTCTCAAATTTTGAAAGCGACCTCCAGATATAAATCAGGGACCTCTTGATCTGTAGTCACATTCTACAACTAAACTATACATTTATCCAAAAGGAGTGGGATTTAAATCCAAAGTGTCTTGTTTCCTTTTTAGGCTGTTCTTCACTGTTTCAATACTAGTTTAATTAAAGTTTCTTTATATAAAAGATGAGGCAAATCTCAGTAGTTCTGCATGGATATCTTTAATTGAAAACAGAGAGTACAGCTCTAGTGTCTCTGGCTGTTTTGCCTGCACAGAATATATCTTTTGCAGCTTGGCAATTAGGTGCTACCTGGGGGAACAGTAAACCCTTTCCCCCTGTATTTTATTAATAATCCTATAAATTTCCCCAAAAAGGGCAGAGAAAGGATTTCTTGTCAACCTAGGTCATTGTCTCTGGACAAGTCATTGTTTGTAGGTTAGTAGTCTACATGCTTAAGGCTAGGCAATTCTGAGCGGGAGAGGGAGGCAGAAAGGGAGGGGAGACAGAGCAAAGGGAAGAAGAGAGAGAAAGAAGGGAAAGAGAGGAGAGGGGAGAGTAAAGGTAAAGACAAAATGGAAACTGACAGTAGTTGGCTGAGATAGGTATTACCTTTGAGATCAGCCTCGAAAGGGAGTGGGATGAAGCACTCTTCAGCCAGTCGTTCTTCATAATAATGCCTGCTGGTTACTTATTTAAAATATTGCTGGGGGGCGGGGGTGGAAGGAACCATTCCTCTTTCTCAAAAAATTAGTTCATAGTTTACATAAGCTAGTTTTTCTTGAGACTGAATTTTATATTTAGGTTTCTTGACTTGCCCCTGTGCTCTAAGCAAGTCTGTCATTTATTTTAGGTCAATTTAGACATACTATTTACATTTTTATTTCCTTGTCAGTTGAGGTTTAATTTGACTATTTGTTCCAGCATTCTGTCACTTTTTCTTTGCTAAAGAATTCTGACATAATATTCATTAGCAATTGACTTCTCTAACAATGAGAAGATTTGGGTACTAGGCCTAGTACCAGCACTGTTTAGTCACTTCAGCAAATCATTTTATCTTCATAGAGTCTCTAAACTGGCAAATGAAGGGGTTGGAACAAAAGCCTTTTGAAGTCTCTCCTATATTCTTTTTTGTTTGTTTCTTTAATTCTTTTTTGGCTTTATTTAAAAAAATAATATTCATTTTTGAAATTTTCAGTCTAAATGTTCTCCTTCCAGCTCCTCTCCTCTCCATTGACAAAGCAAGCAATATGATGCCCATTATACGTGTGAAGTCTGTTCTATATTTTAAGATTGTAACTTGACAATTCTGAGAATTGACCATTGTAGGGACAGCTTGAATTCCATATGCCCAAGCAAAATATTCCTCCAAAGTTCCCCTTGTAGTCCCAGAATGAATCCCTGTTTCAATATGATGATGATGTTGATGATGATAGCTAACATTTACATAGCGCTTGCTATGTGCCAGGTTCTATGATAAGTGCTCTACAATTTTTATCTCATTTGACTCTTACAGCAATCCTGGGAGGTAGATGTTGTTATTATCCCCATTTTATAGATGCAGAAACTGAAGCCACTTGCCCAGGGTGACACAGCTAGTAAGTGTCTGAGACTGGATTTGAACTTAAGTCCTCTTGATTCCACACTCAGTACTCTATCTACTTTGCTACCTACCTTCCTCTCTATGTCTGACATAACAGCAAGGTGTTTGAAAAAATCTTTGACATTATTGTTGAAGATAATATGGAAGGTTGTGGACTAGTCAAGTGGCTCTCCTTTGCCTCTAGGATAAAATACAAACTGCAATGTAGGGCATTTAAAGACCTTTACGATCTGTTCCTGCTCTGCCTTTTAGAATCCCCAGGTCTCCCCAAAGTTTGGCTTAAATGACACCTCCTATATGAGGTTTTTCCTGATTTACCCTGACTGCTTATCCCTTCCTCCCCCAAATTTCGTATTCATCTAGCATGTGTGTGTGTATTTTATATCCATATACATACACACATGTATTATGCATATACATGGATATACGTATATGTGTATGTGTGTATATATATATGTTTACTTTTATGTTTGCATGTTGTTTCTTTTGATAGGATACAAGCTCCTTATGGGCAGAGGTAATTTCATTTTTCTTTTCAATATTTAACACACTACCTGGAATATAGTAGGTGCTTTAACAAATGCCTGTTGAATTACTAGGTGATTCCTTAGGGTAGGTGCAGTTGGAGGTGGTTAATGATAAAACTCAAAGAATAACTCTTAATGATTGCATAGCAGCTGATAAAACCTAGAAGAAGGTATCTGGTGGCATTGCAAAGGGTTCAGTCCTTATACTTAATCACTTAAAATAACACTCTGCTAATTATCTGGACCACAAAGGAAAAAAGAATTAGTCCCTGCCATCAAGGGGTTACTTGCTACTTTTAAGATATAGCATGTACACAGATAATTAGATACGGAATAATTTGAAGAATGACTGTTAACATTACTTTCAGAGGAGGGGGAATGATACAACTTCCAATTTTTTGTCTCATATATCCCCAAATTATTGGGATTTCAAGACTCCTATGGTCTTTCGGCCTTGCTCTTAGTGTACCTACAAAACTGAATTCCACTAAACAACCACAGATTTTTTTTTTCTTGAGACAGATACTTAATAGGGATCACCAGAGTACTGAATATTGAGAAATTCTTAGCTCAGTAGTTAACATGCCATCTACAATAAGCTGAAATACCCAATTCATGGATCAGGGGAATAATTAGGTCAGCAACATTCAAATTTATCATTAATGATTTCTAGATGATAAAAACAAAATCTTAATAATAATCCTAAAAAATGTAAAACACATAATTATTCCTAAAAAAACTTATATGAGTGATTCAAGAAAAATAATGACTATAGCAATATAGACAGAAAGAACCTACAAAAATATTACAACTGAATGCTGTATACTGATAATGACCAAGCTTGGACCCAGAAAGAATGAGTTGGAAAAAGTCATCTCCCTTCCATCATTGCAGAGGAGGGAACTATGGGTAACAACTATGGCATATATAGGCAGAAAAGACTCTCCCTGTGTTGGTTAGTTTGACCTTTTTCTTTTCTTTTAAAATCTTTTTACAACAGATTGCTCCCTAGGTGTGTGTGTGTGTGTGTGTGTGTGTGTGTGTGTGTGTGTGTGTGCGCGTGTGTGTGTGCGTGCGTGTGTGTGTGTGTGCGTGTGCATGCATGTGTGTGTACATGAATATGCGTTTTCAGAAATGAATGTGAGGTAAAAAAAATAAACCAAAAGCATCCATATAAATAAGATTTAATTAAAAAGCATTCTTTTGAATATTACAATGATTGTAAGTAGAACCTATCATAGGTCAATAGTTCCTGCCTGGCCATGAGGAAATAGGCTTTTCAAATTCTAGAGGACAGATGAGAGAGGAGAGAAGAGGAGGAGGAGGAGAAGGGGAGACAGACGGGGAGAGAGAGAGAGAGAGAGAGAGAGAGAGAGAGAGAGAGAGAGAGAGAGAGAGAGAGAGAGGGAGAGAGAGAGAGAGAGAGAGAGAGAGAGAGAGAGAGAGAGAGAGAGAGAACACAGAACACAAGCAGGTACAAAGAGGGAAAGATAAGGAGCTAGTGAGCTCAGAGAAAACAAACAGGCTGCAAAGCTAGGTCTATAGTACTTGGCTGTAGGTAGTAAACAAGACCAGATGGGAAGAGGGTACAAAATTCTGCTAGGCAATGAAAGATGAAAGGAAGGTTCAACCAAGGATGGCTAATTTTTACTATAGTCAGAAGTGAAAAGAGAGCAAAGGTAGAAGCAGAGATAACAAACTTTCTCAGTAAGTAGTAGAAAAGAGACAAGATAAAGGAATAAAGCCATGTTTCTCAATTTCTTCATGGTTGCTTGAAGGAAGATGTCTGTGAGCCCAGCCACGTAATAGAAAGGGACATATGAACTAGGCGTGGTGATGGTGGCAAGTAGAAGAGGGATTTGCATTTTAAACTGAAGGCCACTAAAAGTTCTCAAACAGGATGGCAATATAGTCTGACTTCAGCCTTAGGAAGATTATTTTGCACTTACATAGAAGATTTATTGGAGTTAATGGTGAGAGTGAACACAGGGAGACCAGGTGAGATGTTATGAAGGCCTGATGTATTTTCTTTACATGAGTAGATAAAATGAAATGGATGTGAGAGATTTCATAGAGATATAATCAACAAGGCTTGGTAACTGGATATGGTATATGTGTGTGTGTGTGTGTGTGTGTGTGTGTGTGTGTGTGTGTGTATAGAGTGGGAATTGGGATGGGGAGGTGAGAGAAAGGAAAAATCCTAAATAGACTCCAAGGTTATGGTCTTGGGTGGCTGATGGGATGGTGGTGCTTTCATGAAAAGCAGGAAATTTGGAGAAGAGGCAGATTAAGGAAGGAAAATGATGGATTCTTTTTTTGGATATGTTGAGTTTGAGGTCCTGATGGGACATCTAGGTAGACATATCTAACCAGCTATTGATGATGGTGGGACTAGAGTACCAAGGAGGGATTAAGAATGCATTTGGAATAATAAGTGAACCAGCAGTAACTGCTCAATGAAGATAAGGGTGTGTGGGGGACTTTTATATATTTGCCTCACCTAGGTGAGATCACCAAGGAAATGAATATAGAAAAAGGAGAGATGAGAGCCCAGGAGAAAGGCTTGGTGGGTAGATAGTCATCTTTGGGAAACAAGAATAAGACGTGGATAATGAGCCCTGAAATTAATTTGAGAAGGAGCCATCTGACAGGCAAGAAGCTAAGCAGGAGCAAACAGTGTCATGGAAGGCAAAGGTAATATTCATGAAGATGGAGTAGTCACTCTCAAAGTATGGTCTGTGGACTCCTGGGGGGTCCCAAATATTTTTTCAAAAGGGGATCCATAAATTCAAAACTATTTTTATCCTAATACTAAGACATTTTAATATCTAATATGGTCAGTATTAATAGACATAGTACATATAACTAAAAGCTTTTGGGAGGGGTGTCCTCAGTAATTTTTAAAAGTGTAAAGAGATCTTAAGGAAAAGAAGTTTGTGAACTGCTAGTCTATGGTATCAAAAACAGTAGAGAATTCAAGGAGAACAAGGATGGGAAAAAGTCCTTTGGCTTTAGCAGCTAAATCATTGGTAACATTTATTTCAGTAGAGCAATGGATTTGGAAACTAGAATGCAAAGGGTTGAGGGGGAGTGATTGATGAAAACATGAAAGCAGAAAGAGTAGAGACTTTTTCTAAGATTTTGGCAGCGAATGAGAGGAAAGATTTTAGATAACAGCTTGAAGGACATTGAAAAGGAACTAATAGAAAAGGAGAAATTTAATAGGAGAAAGAGGAGAAAGAGATTGGGAAAATGATCAATGAATTAGAGTTCTTTATGGAAGGGCAGAAAGAGCATCAAAAGCACAAGTAAAGAGACTAACCTTATTAATAATGATAATAACTAACATTTACATAGTAATTCAAGATTTTCAGAGTACTTTATATTAATCATGTGAGATAGATAACTATAGATATTATCTCCATTTTATAAATGAAGAACTGAGGCTCAGAGTGGTTCACTGATTTTCCATTGTCACAGAGGAAATTGTTGTAGAGGCAGTGGGAAGCTGTGTTTCCCCTAACTCCAAGCCTGGCACTCTACCTAAGGGACCAGAGCAAATAAGGAGTAGATGAGTAAAGATTTTAAAGGATTTTGAGATGTTGGAGTTTGTCAGATGGGAGAACTATTTATAGAATAGCCTCAATTTTCTCTGCAAAATGTGATGTGAGGTGATCTGTTGAAAGACAGCGTGGTAGTGATGGTATTTGAGACTCTTAGAGAGAGGAAGGTTTATGGAAATAATCTATCAAGAAAGGGGAAAAAGTTAATATTCACATAGTGCTTCCTAAATAGTATTTCCTTTTTTCCCTTACAATGACCCTGGGAGGTAGATGCTATCATCATGCTTACTTTACATGAGGATACTGAGGCCGACAAAGGTTTAGTGCTTTGTTCAGGATCACATAGCTAGTAAATGTCTGAGTCTGGATATGAACTCAGATCTTCCTGGCTCTACGTCCAGCACTCTATTTACTGGACCATCTAGCTGCCTACTATGCATCAATGAAGAAGAGGTGGCATATGGGGGATTTTACATATCTGTGCCTCACCTAAGACTGACTTGTAGCTCTTTGTCTCAGGTTGGCCCTGAACATAAGTCTGAAAAGTTAAGGAGAGCAAAGGGATTGAGAAGAAGAGATTCATTTAGAGATGGGGGAAATTAGGGATATTATTTTGGGCATGTTGAGTTTAAGATGCATATGAATGAGGCATCCAATCTGAGATTCAAGATGAGGTTAGGACTGAAGTTAGGGTTGGAGAAATATATCTAACAATCACCTGTAAAGAGATTATTGAGAGGGATGGAGCCAAGATGGCAGAGTGAAAACAGGAACTTACTTGAGCTCTCCCACAAATCCCTCCAAACACCTCTAAAAATGACTCTAAACAAATTCCAGAGCTATAGAACCAACACAATGACAGAATGAAACAAGTCTCCAGCCCAAGACGGCCTGGATGGACACTGGAAAGGTCTATTACACTGTGCTGGGAGCAGAGCACACCCCCGGGGGGGGGGCAGCGCACAAGGACAGACCAGGCCAGAGCAGACCCAGGGTGGTGGAGGTGGCTATAGGCAGCTGTGGTAGCAGCAGTGGTGGCAGCAGCAGCAGCAGCAGTGGTGGTGGCTGATTCTGGAGCTCTAGGCCCACAGACAGTGGGGGGAATCAAATGGCTGATGAGAGGAGGAGTGCAGGGATCTCTTTGCTGGGGCTGAGGCAGGATTCTCTTGCTTGTCCTGCTTGGATCTGGGTCACAGTCCTGGCTGGTAGTCCTGGGGTGAGGAGGAGTGCTGTTGTGGCAGAGCTTGTGGTGGCTGTGGAGAGGGAGTCCTTCTGGTAATTACATTGCAGAGGAGTAAACACCTCTCATTGGATCATACCACCTCAGAAGAACTGAAAATTTACAGGCACCTAGAAGTAGCTCTGAAAACACAGCACAAAACCCCTGAAGCTTGGGACAGAGCAGAGTTCTACTTTGGCAGAGAGCTAAAAAGTCAAGTAATTGGCTGGAAAAATAAGCAGAGTGTAAAATACCTAGGACTATAGAATCTTACTTTGGTGACAAAGAAGATCAAAACATACAGCCAGAAGAAGACAACAAAATCAAAGATCCTACATCAAAAGCCTCTAAGAAAAATATGAATTGGTTTCAGGCCATAGAAGAGCTCAAAAAGGGTTTGGAAAATCAAGTAAGAGAAGTAGAGGAAAAATTGGGAAGAGAAGTGAGAGTGATGCAAGAAAATAATGAAAAACAAGTCAACAGCTTGCTAAAGGAGACCCAAAAAATACTGAAGAAAATTACACCTTAAAAAATAACTAACCCAAATGGCAAAGGAGGTTCAAAAAGCCAATGAGGAGAAGAATGCCTTAAAAAGCAGAATTGGTCAAATGGAAAAGGAGGTCCAAAAGATCACTGAAGAAAATAATTCCTTAAAAATTAGAATGGAACCAAAGGAAGCTAATGACTTTATGAGAAATCAATAAATTATAAAACAGAATCAAAAGAATGAAAAATAGAAGACAATGTGAAATACCTCATTGGAAAACCCACTGACCTGGAAAATAGATCCTGGAGAAATAATTTAAAAATTATTAGACTACCTAAAAGAGATGATCAAGAAAGAGCCTGGACATCATCTTTCAAGAAATTATCAAGGAAAACTGCCCCGATATTCTAGAACCAGAGGGTAAAATTGAAATTGAAAGAATCCACCAACTGCTTCTTGAAAAAGACCCTAAAAGGAAAACTCCTAGGAATATTGGTGCCAAATTCCAGAGTTCCCAGGTCAAGGAGAAAGTATTGCAAGCATCCAGAAATAAACAATTCAAATATTGTGGAAACATAATCAGGATAATACAAGATCTAGCAGCTTCTACATTAAAGAATTGAAGGGCTTGGAATACGATATTCTGGAGGTCAAAAGAGCTAGGTTTAAAACCAAGAATCACCTACCCAGCAAAACTGAGTATAACAGTTCAGGGCAAAAAATGGAATTTCAATGATATAGAGGACTTTCAATCATTCTTGAGGAAAAGACCAGAGCTGAATAGAAAACTTGACTTTCAAATATAAGACTCAAAGAAATCATGAAAAGGTAAACAGGAAAGAAAAAACATAAGGGACTTACCAAAGTTGAGCTGTTTACATTCCTACATGGAAAGATGATATTTGTAACTCATGTGACCTTTCTTAGTATTAGGGTAATAGAAGAGAATATACTATACTATATATATATATATATATATATATATATATATATATATATATATATATATAGAGAGAGAGAGAGAGAGAGAGAGAGAGAGAGAGAGAGAGAGAGAGCGCAAGGTGAGTTGAATATGAAGGAGTGATATCTAAAAAAATAAAATTAAGGGGTGAGAGAGGAATATATTGGGAGAAGAGGAAAAGGAGAGATAGAATGGTGCAAATTGTATCACATAATAGAGGCAAGAAAAAACAGTTATAATGGAAGGGAAGAGGGGGTGGGTGAAAGGGAATGAGTGATCCTTCCTCTTATCGGATTTGGCTTAAGAAGGGAATAACATACACACTCAGTTGGGTATCTTACCTTACAGAAGAGGGGATGATAAAAGGGAAGGCAGATTGGGGGAGGGGGTAGTCAAAAGCAAACACTTTTGAGGAGGGACAGGGTCTAAGGAGAAAATTGACAGAATAGGAAGGGGGAAAATATAGTTAGTCTTCACAACATGACTATTATGGAAGTGTTTTGCATAACAATACATGTATAACCTATATTGAATTACTTGCCTTTTCAAGGAGGGCTGGGTTGGGGAGGGAAGAAGGGAGAGAATTTGGAACTCAAAATTCTAAAAACAAATGTTAAAAACTGTTTTTATATGCATCCAGGGAATAAGATATACAGTCAATGGGGTATAGAAATCTATCTGGCCCTACAAGAAGGTAAGGGGGAATGAGATAAGGAGCAGGGAGTGGGCTGATAGAAGGGAGGGAAGACTGGGGAAATGAGCAATTAGAATGCATGCCACCTTGGGGTTGGGGGGGGAGGGTAGAGATGGGGAGAAAATTTGTAAGTCAAAATCTCGTGAAAATGAATGTTGAAAACTAAAAATAAATAAATTAATCTTAAAAAAAGAGATCATTGAATTGGGACCTATGAGATCAACAACATCAAAAAAATCATGCTGAGGGAAAAGAAAAGATGTCTGAGGAAATAGCCTTGGGGGACATCAATGATTAATGGGCATGACCTGGCTGAAGAGTCAACAAAGGAAAATGAGAAAGGGTGGCCAAATAGGCAAGAGAACCAGCAGAGAACAGTTTCAAGAAAAATAAGAAAGAAGAGTATCAAGGAGAAGAGTATTGTTGGGGTCTGCAGAGAAGGCACAAAGTATGGGGATTGAGAAAAAGCCATTCATTTTTGCAATGAAGAGGTCATTGGTATCTTTGCAGAGAGCATTTTCAGTTGAATGATGAAGTCAGAAGCCAGAATACAAAACATTAAGAAGAGGATGACAGATAGGGGGAGGAGGTAATCAAAAGCAAACACTTTTGAAAAGGGACAGGGGCAAGGGAGAAAACTGAATAAATGGGGACAGGATAGGAGGGAGGGAAATATAGTTAGTCTTTCACAACATGCATATTGTGGAAGTGTTTTACATAATGATACATGTGTGGCCTATGTTGAATTGCTTGCCTTCATAGGGAGGGTGGGTGGGGAGGGAAGAAGGGAGAGAATTTGGAACTCAAAGTCTTAAAATCAGATGCTCAAAAGAAAAAGTTGCTTTTGCATGCAACTGAGAAATAAGATATATAGGGAAGGGGGAATAGAAATCTATCCTGCCCTATAAGAAAGTAAGGGGAAAAGGGATGGGGGGTAGTGGGATGAATGAAGGGAGGGCTGACTGGGCAACAGGGCAATCAGAATATATGCCATCTTGGAGTGGGGGGGAGGATAGAAATGAGGAGAAAATTTGTAACTCAAAATCTTGTGGAAATAAATGTTGAAAACTAAAATATTAAATAAATAATAAATTTTTTAAAAAAGATGAGGATGAGAGGAAGGGGCATAGGGGCAGCCATTGCAGATGGCCTTCTCAAAGAGTTTAACCAGGAAATGGAGTAGAGTATAGGATGATAGCTAGTGGAAATGGACTAATCAAGTTAGGGTTAGTTTTTTTTATGGGAGAGACCTGGGTACATTTATAGACAATAGAGAGATAGCCAGTAGAAATGGAGCAATTGAAGATAAGTAAAGGAATGGGGATAATAGAGGGGTCAATCTGTTGGAGGAGGTGGGATGAAATAAGATCATATATGTAGTGGGGTTTTTCTTAAATACCAGAAGGCCACTTCATTATGTGAACAGGGGTGATGGAAAAAATAGTAGCAGAAGGCATTGCTGTCCTGTAAGATGAGGAGGAGAGAATAAGCAGGAGCTCTTAGAAATTAGCCTCAATTTTCTTTCCAGTAAAATATGAGGCAATGTTCTCAGTTTGGAGGGTAGAGAGAGGGAGCTGTGAGAGGTTTAAGGAGGGGTGAAAAAGTTTTGAAACAATGCTATAGACAGTGGGATAATGAAATGATTAAAGAGGTATAAAAGGATTGTCAAAACCTTATCCCAGTGAGGGCCCAGTTTAGGTGACCTATATAAATTTGTAGTAGACTCAGTCATCATGGTTTCATGATTTTTCCCAGCTTTGTTCAGCAACATATGATTGATAGTGAAGACAGCAGATGAGAAGAATAATCGAAGACTGAGTTTTGGCAGGGAATGATCTTTGACTGGCTATTGGAACAAGGAACTCGAGAGAACAGTATAGAGCTGAAATGGTTTGACAAGGACTCTAGAAGCAGAAGGACAGAGAGTGTTAACAATGCAGTGTGATGGCCTGGAAGAGCAATGGAGGATGGAAGGATTGGAGGTGATAGTAAGGAAGAAGAACAGGATTTGGAGTTTCAAGGCAAAAAGGGGGAGAATAACAACAGATTGTGATCAGATAAAGAAATTTCAGAGTTCTTGAACTCAGAAGTGGAACACTGCTGGTTACTGGTAAGATCAAGATTATGACCATCTCTGAGTGTAGTTGAGGAAAAGTGGAGGAGTATATTGTGGGAAATTAGTAAGTTGAGGAATTGGGAATTTAGTATGTTTGAGGTATGTATGTTGAAGACTCCTGTCATTACAGCATGGTTTTTAGAGGAGAGGAGCACTGTCAGCCAGTCACTGAAATCACAGAGGAAGGAAGGAGAACATGTTGGGGGTCAATAGAAAAGAATCTTGATTTCATGATAAACATGAATTGAATGAACCTCAAAGAAAAAGAGGGTTCCTGAGTGATAGTGGTTGAGGGAGGACCTGGAAATGGCAATGGGGAGTGAGGAGTGTTTCAACTCCCCCACCAGGCCCATTGAGTTGAGGACTATTGGTAAATATGAAATTAGTGCTGGATAGAATGGCCAGGGAATCTGTTTCATCAAGTGGGAGCTAGGTATCAGCAATGGCAAGAAGATGGAGAAATTGAGAAAAAAATAGTTTAAGATGAAAACAAATTTGTATTCTATGGAGCAGGCATTTCAAATTGCACAATGGAAAGGAAGAAAGCTTTAGAGTAGGACATGTAGGAAGGAGGGTTAGATTGAGCAATATGGGAATGTGACTGGTCATTAGGGGATAGAAAACAGGGTTTGACCAATGGCAGCCAATTGATCAGAATCATTGGGAGGGGTGGGAGATGATGAAATGGGAGTACATTAATCATTAAGGAATGAATTCAGGTAGGTTATCATTGCCCATCTAGGTTCAACTTTCCCACAGAGTTGTACCAGGGTATCAGATAGGTGTGTATCTGGAAAGCAGGGGCAAGACAATTGCTTTGGAGTCATAGGAAGTTGGAGAGGGTGCCTAGAGTGTGATGGAATGGCTGTTTGTGATGTGTAGGAAACTCCCCTCCTTGCATGACAGCTGCAGGTGAGGTGAGGCAAGGCAGGCAAAGGCTATGGAGTTGCAGAAGGCTGGAACTCTGTATTTTATATGGTTCCTGAGCTCTAAAAAATGTCAGATATGTGCATATTTTAACTAGGTGGAATAAATATGGTTTTATGCATACTCATCTATAGCCCAACTGATTCGCTTTAGAGTTTTGCTTAGCAAGATTATACTAATGTGGTAGGATCTGGGACAATTAAATTAGTCCTCAAATTAGCTCATAGTTACTTTTTTTTCTAGTATGTAGTATAATGTTTACAAAATGGTTCTCAAATTCAGACCCACCAAAATTATATTCAGCCCATAAAATGTGTATCAGTTCTTTCAAATTCATGAATGCCACTATCTCTCTCCTCTAGCCATCCCCAATTCTCTACTTCTCCCTGTATTACTAGAGAAAAAGAACATTGGTATCTGCTACCAGCTCCAATACCCAGAAGCAGTGATTTCAATGAAACCAAATGAAATGGAAATGAAAGACAGATAATATTCAGTTTTATCTATATTTTTTGAATCACTTAAACGTATCAGACTCAGAGCTGGAAAGAACCATAGAGATTTTGCATCATTAAAAGTCTTCTAGATGACATAGTTCTAGGAAAACTATTTTGAGGGCAATGTATTAATATAATTATGTGAACTTACATAGATCTATGAATCATTTGCATATTAAAGAGTTAACATATTCTACCAAATTTAAAGGGGGTAGGACTGATCATGGTTCCTACTTCATTTCCAAAGTATCCTTCACAAAACTGAGATTGCTTTAAAGAATATATGATTATAGTTGTAACATCAGACTAGGTTAAAGGCTAATTAATTTTTTATCTGATATCAATTAAGTGAACACACAGGTTGAGAGATGCAGAAAAGTTGTTCTACTGAAGAAGATCCTGAAAGTATTATCCTGGGAAAATGGAAAAGCAGAAATTAGATTTAGACTAACATTTTATACTGTATTTTTATAATAAATTCATAAAATACATGTGACATGAATACTAAATATGATGATGAAAATTAGACCAGCAGATCATATATCCCTTGTAATTATAATTAGGGCATGAATTCTTAACCAGCAAATGATAGATGTGATTACAAAAGACAAACTAGGCAATTTTAATTACATGGAATCAAAAAGCTTTTGTACAAACCAAACTAATGCAACAAGGATAAGAAGGAAAGAGATTGAGTGGGAAATATCTTTATATCAAATATCTCTGAAAAAGGTCTGATACCCAAGATATACACTCACAGCAAAAAAGAACATAGACCAAAAATCATTCCCAATAGGTAAGTGATCAATGGATATGAACAAACAGTTCTCAAAAGAATTGCAAACAATTAATAACCACACAATAGAATGCTTCAAGTCACTAACATTAATTGAAATGTGACCAAAATAGCCCTTAAGTTTTACTTCATATCTAGCAAACTATCAAAGATGATAAAAGATAGAATACTTGTTGTTGGAAATATCAGCATACAAATTTATTTTTGGTAGAGTTCACATTGATTCAACCACTCTGGAAGTCAATTTGAATTTAATTTAAACAGAGCTACTAAAATATCCAAACCTTTTGACTCAGTGTGCAACTACTAGGCATATATGCCAAAGAGGTCAGTGACCTGTTTCGTGGAACTTTTTGTAATAACAAAGAATTGTTAACAAATTATATGACCATTGATGAGTGAATTCCTAAACAAGATGTGGTACACAAATGCAAAGGAACATTTTTGTCTTGCAAAAAAATGATGAATGTGATGGAGGCAGAGAACCATGGGAAGACATATTATCTGATGCAAATTGAATAATCAAGATCAGGACAGCAATGTACATGATTCCTACAACAGTGCAAATGGAAATAGTAACAATCATAATAATAAAACAATGAAAACTGACTTATGAAATTATAATAACCAAACTTTGTACTAAAGAAGGCAAACCAATTACTTATTAATCCTTCTGCTTTTGCCTGAGAGTATCAGCATATATTTCAAGTCCGTCATCACTACTAAGTCATGCCTCTATGCCAGGCTTGTAATTCTTATCTTAATTCCCTTTGCATTTCTTGCTTAGGCCCAGATCATCTCCAATGTACTCTTGACAATATCAATTCTGTTTCTTCTTCCATTGATCTTCACCCAAATTTTCCCTACCCCCACTTCTTGGATTTGTCTATATATGACTTTAAAAAAATCTAAATTGGTCAATGTAGTAGCTATGCTTTTATATTTCTTTCTACAGAGGGTCCCTCCCTTTCTTCTTCATAAAAATATTTTTTTATCATCATAATTTGATTATTGTTATTTCTATCCTTCCTGCCCTATCTTGCCCTGTAGAATTTTAAACTTTGGGATCTTAACCTTTAAAAAATTATTTTATATTCATTCTCTCAAAGTCTAGGACAGGAGTGGGGAACCTGTGGCCTTGAGGACACAGGTGAGAGCATGTAGCAGGCTGTGCCTGGTTTTCCTCTCATCTCTCATAAACTTTAAATTTCACTGGTCAATTTACCTCAACATTTCTAGCTTTTCTACTTCAGCAAACAGTTCTGACTCTTTGATCAGAAATAAAGTCAGAATATTATTTTCCCTTGTTTCTCTTTAGAAAAATAAAATAATTATTCAGCTAAATCAAGAAATTATCTGGTGTTGTATAGGAGCTCTCTCTATGTCCACAGCAGAAGACTGGATATTTCAAGTGCCACATCACTCTTACATGATATATTCTTGTCAAGTTTTGTTATCTGTTTCCCAAACTTATCACCCATTTCCTTATTTTTGATATTCGTTCTGTTACTCTCTCCACTGATAATCATAAAAATTCCCATAACCGTTTAGATTTACAAGTGAATTCTACTAAACATTTAAGGAGTAATTAATGCCAATAATGTATAAATTATTTGAAAAAATAGGTAAGCAAGAAGTTGTACCAAATTCCTCTTTTGAAGCAAATAAAGTTTTGATGCCTAAACTAGGGAGAGCAAAAACAGAGAAAGAAAACAATAGACCAATTTCCCTAATGAATGGCAACACAAAAATTTTAAATAAAGTACTAATAAGGAGATTATAGCAATATGTCTTAAAGATTATAACCAGTTGGGATTTATACCAGGAACAAAGAGCTGGCTCAATATTAGGAAAACTATCAGCATAATTGACCTTATCAATAACAAAACTAACAAAAAATCATATGATTATATAACTGAGAGCAGAAAAAACCTTTGACAATATATAACACTCATCCCTATTAAAAACAATAGAAAAGGTAGTAACAAATGGAGTCTTTCTTCAAATAATGTATCTCTCTGAAACCAAGAGCAAACATTCTCTATGATGGGGATAAACTTGAAGCCTTTCCAGTAAGATCGGGGTAAAGCAAGGGTGTTCATTATCACCACTATTATTCAATATCGTTCCAGAAATCCTAGCTATAGCAATAAGAGAAGAAAAAGAAACTGAAGGAATTAAAATAGGCAATGTGGAAACAAAGTTATCACTTATAGTACACTTAAATCATAAACTTAGACAATTTAGATAATCAACTGAAAATAGCTGAAACAATGAACAACTTTAGCAATGTTGCAGGATACAGAATAAGCCCATATAAGTTATTAGCATTTCAATATACTACCAACAAAACCCAGCAGCAAGAGACAGAAAGAGGAAGAAAATTTAAAAAAAGACTGCAAACAAAATAAAATATTTGAAAGTCTACCTGCCATGACAAATCCAGAGATTATATAAACACAATTACAAAACACTTTTCACACAAATAAAGGCAGATCTAAACAACTTCTCATGTGTAGGCTGAGCCAATATAACGAAAATGACAATTCTACCTGTTAATTTACTTATTCAATGCCATATCAATCAAACTTCTAAAGAATTACTATATAGAGCTAGAAAAATTAATAACACAATTTAACTGGAAAAACAAAAAGTTGAGGATATCAAAGAAATCAATGAAAACATGCAAAGGAAAGTAGCCTAGCAGTAGCAGGTTTCAATCTATATTACAAAGTGGTAATCATGAAAGCAATCTGGTACAGGGTAAGAAATAAAGTGGTGGATCAGTGGAAAAGATGAGATACACAATACACAGCAAATTACCATAATAATCTAGTATTTGATAAACCCGAAGATCCAAGCTGTGGAGGTAAGAGCTCACCAATTGACAAAAATTGCTGGGAAAACTGGAAAGTATCTTGATAGAAACTAGATATAGACCAACATCTCACACCATATACCAAGATAATGTCAAAATGGATAAATGATTTAGACATAAAGGGTAATAGCGTAAGTAAATCAGGGTAGTATGGAAAAATTTACCTGTCAGATCACTTGATAAGAGAAGAGTTTATGACCAAACAAAATAGAGAGCATCATGGGAAGTAAAATAGAAAAATTTGATTATGTAAAATTAAAAATCATTTGCACAACTAAAATGAAAGCTAAAATTAGAAGGAAAATTGCACATTGTAAAAATATTTAAGACAAGTTTTTCATTTCTCAAATACGTAGAGAACTTGAGCCAGATTTATAAAAATAAAAGGCAATCCCCAATTGATAAATATTCAAAGAATATGAATAATCAATTTCTAGAACAAAAAATCAAGCTATCAATAGTCACATGAAAGAAATGCTTTAAATCACTACTGATTAGAGAAATGCAAATTAAAATGATTCTGAAGTACCACCTCAAACCTATCAGACTGGCTAACACAACAGAAAAGGAAAATGACAAATACTAGTATGCATGTGGAAAAATTGGGACTCTAATACACTCTAGGTAGAGTTGTGAACTAGTCCATCCATTTTTGGAAGCAATTTGGAACTATGCCCAAAGAGCTATAAAAACCCTTGACTCAGCAATATCATGATTAGGTCTATATCCCAAAGAGATCAAAAAAAGGGAAGATGATCCATTTGCATAAAAATATTTGTGGCAGCTTTTTTGTAGTGACAAAGAATTGGAAATTGAGGGGAGGCTCAGCAATTGGGGAATGACTGAACAAGTTGTGGTTTATGACTGTTATATAATGCTATTGTGCTATAAGAACTGACAAACAGGATGGTTTTGGAAAAATCTGGGAAGACTCATATGAACTCTTTCAAAGTGAAGTGAGCAGAACCAGGAGAACACTGTACACAGCAACAACAATATTGTACAGATGATCAACTGTGAAAGACTTAGCTCCAATCAAGACAATGGTCTAAGACAAATCCAAGGACCCATGATGAAAAATGCTCTCCACCTCCAGAGAGGGAACTGATAAACTTGCAATGCAAATTGAAATGTTATTTTTAAAGTTTCTTTATTTTTCTTGTGTTTTTTGCATGTATTTTCTTTCGCAACATGGCTAACATGGAAATATATTTCTCATGACCTCACATGTATAATCAATATCAAATTGATTGCCTCCTAATGAAGAGGGGAGGGGTAAGATGGGGGAAAAGAATTGGGAACTCAAAATTTAAAAAAAAGGATTGTTAAATTTTTTCTCATGTAATTGGGAAATATTCAATGAAATAAATACAATATGTTTTGAAAAAAAGAAGTGCATCTGCCACTGGAGAGGGTGGCAAAAGAAGGAGTGTCATCATAAGGGAAAAAATTTCAGAGCATGCCAAAAGGTAGAAGGAGTTAGAAAGGAAAATAGTTTAAGAAGAAAGGATGTTATTATTATAGAGCTAGCATTCCAAAGGGCACAGTAGAAGTGCCAGGGAGAACTGCGAGTGGGAAATTGAGTTGAGGAGCATGGGAATAAATGAGTGCACAGTTGGGGAAGGGGAATGAGATTAATGAACATATGTGATACACTTGTCTATATGCCTGATACATATATGTGCATATAATTTAATGTTGCTTTTCTTGAATATTGTCTCCTCTTGATCATGGCTCGTCTCATGTTTTTCTTTCTGTGTTGTATCTACTACTGCTTGTGGCTTGGAAGATAATGGGGGCAACTTCTTTTCCTTCTCTCTCCTTTTTTGGTTTAAGCCTTGTTCATTTTCATAGGAACAAACACATGTATGTGTGTATACATACATATACATGCATGCATGTATATATATGCATGTATGTATGTATGTGTGTATGCATGTGTGTATTTGTGTGTGTATTTCATCCCTCTTTTTACATTCTGGTTCTTGTTACAGACAATCCATACTTGACCAAGAATCTGTCAATCCTATATTTTAAGTGGTGATACAGAAATCTAAATCCTGTTCCTTGAAGAAAATCTTGTTAATCAGCTCTTTTCTTTCCTCGATCTGCTTTTCTCTTTTGAAGTCTCTGTCTTAAACTGAAAATATGAATGGAGAAAACTACCTTACCCCTTCCATCTTCAGTTTCTTGCCAAGGATATCATAATCCTTCAAATTATTTTTATATTTTTTCTTATAATGTCATTTATTTCAACATGAATTACTAAAAGCAAGTAGCAATGGCTGGGCTGGATAAGTCTTAGAAACATCTTATTTACCTGGTACAGTGGATAGAGCTCTGGACTTGGAGTTAGGAAGTTAGGAAGATTTGTGGTCAAATCTTGCCTTAGACATTTACTAGCCATAAGACCTTGGTCAAGTCATCTCCCTGGGTTGTTATGAGTATTAAATGAAGTAATTCTCTCCCTCTCCCTCTACCACTCCTTCTCCCTTTCCCTCTCATTCTCTCTTCCACTTTCTCTCCTTCCCTCCCTCCCTCCCTCTTTCTCTCTCTCTCTGTCTCTGTCTCTGTCTGTCTCTCTCTCTCTCTCTCTCTCTCTCTCTCTCTCTCTCTCTCTCTCTCTCTCTCTCTCTCATACACACACACACACACTCACCATGCACTTTGCAAACCTTAAAGCACTTCATAAATTAAATGTTAGCTATTATTTCTTGTTCTTGTTCTTCCTATTCCTTTTCCTTCTCTTCTTCCTTCATCCCCAAGTACACTTCATTTTTTTTTAATCTGCAGAGTATAGAATGGTTTTCCAGGACAAGTTGTAGTATGTTTATACAGAGCCACTCATGTTGTCTTTCCTGGATCTCCTTAAAACTGATAGCAATTGATTTAAAATTCCTCATAAAAAATGTGAAACAGTTGTTCTCTCTGTGAAGTCAGTTGACCCATATGGGCATTGAACCTGTGACCTTAGCATCACCAGCACTCTGCCCCAGCCAAATGAGTTATTGGGTTCATCACAAGCTGTCATTTCAATATCCCTCCAGGGGGACTTTTTAAAGGTCTAGTGAATTTCTGTCCTGGAAATTCTATTTGTTGTGACCTGCGGTATAATCATTCGGAAGTTTTAGGGTTTGAGAAATGCACATAGTGAGCCGGAAACATACTCCTTACATTTTTATAGCTATGGAAACCGGGGCTTGCATAAGTGAAGTACCTTGTCATCTTGCAGTATTGAGTTGGTTCTCAAGCCATTGATGTTATTCTTAGATCCAGACTATGCCAAGCTTAATAATGGTACAGAATAAGGCATATCTGTTTCATTCCAAACTTTTTTAGAAAGGTTTAATGTGGTCCAAAGACTAGGACCCGTCTCTGGAGCCAGGTCAATCTTCTAGCCTATACTTTCTAGTTAGTTTCTGCATTAGAAGAAAAATGACTTGGGAAAAAAGAAAAGACTCATAAAATAGACTATAAAAAGCCTAAGAGAGCATTTTAAAAGTGGGAATGATGGCTTTGAAGAAAATTGTAATACAATTGGCTAGACAGTGGAGTTGTGTCTGAGGGTTGTGATGTGATTGCATGTCTTTGAAAGTGTGAGAAATGTAGATGGTAATTTTCAGCACATACTGTGAGCTAGAGGGTTAGTACTAAAAAGAGACTTCAGAGAAGGGAATGATAGTATCTTAAACTAGAGGGTTATTTCATTTAAATTGCATAATCTAAAAGTGGCATTTTAGCTGTGTACTATGGAGAAATAGCTTGGGTAAATGGGTAAATGTTTTGTATTGAAATAAGTAACCTTGACCATGATTCGCATGCATTTATGTTTTCTGAGTTGTTAATAAATGGTTTAATTAGCAATTCCTAGTAAAACTTTTTACAGAAATGAATATTCTATAAATATAGATTAGATAGGAACATATTATTCTCTCCCATCAATAGGAATAGAACAAGAAGTAATAGATTTAAATTGCATTGAGGAAAATACTTCAATATAAGGAAAACATGAATAGAGTAAGCTCCCAATGGCCATTATGAGAGATATTCAAAGCTGACATGAAAGGGACACTAAGAGTCTGGAGTTATACATCCCTTTGAAATTCCTATACCTTCAATTCCCAAATTGATTCTAAAAATATATTGTGGTAAACATAAGCAGGAATAAGTTGGAGGTGAGACAAAAGATTTGAGTGAACCTTAGCTACCTGTGTGATAAGGCAGTTTAACCTAATCAGACTTCAGGAGCCAGAAAATTTACCTAGTCCTACCTGTCAACAGGCTACATTTTATTTTTTTTTGACAATTATATATTGAATTTATTATCTACTTAGAAAAGCAAATTCTTTTTTTAATTTTTTTATTTTTAGTTTACAACATTCGGTTCTACATAATTTTGAGTTCCAGATTTTCTTCCCTCTCTCCCCTCCTCCCTCCCCAAGATGGCATGGGATCCCATATAGCTTCCATGTATAACTTCGCAATGAATTAATTTACACACTAGTCAAGTTATGGAGAAGAACTGTGATCAACAAAATGAATCATGCAAAAGAAGAAACAGGACCAAAAAGAAAAACAACCCAAAAACAAAAACAAAAGAGAGAAAAAGAAAAAAAGGGGAGGGGGGGGAAGGCTAACATGAAGTGTGCCTCAATCTGCATTCATACTTCATAGTTCTTTCTGTCGATGTAGATAGCATTCTCCATCGTGAGTCCTTTGGAGTTGTCTTTGTATCTTGTGTTGCTGAAAAGAGCGAAGTCTGTTGGGGTTGGTCCTCACAGAATCCATATATCTGTGGTTGTGTATAATGTTCTTCTGGCTCTGCTCTGCTCACTCGGGATTATGTTGTGTAGGTTTTCCAGGTTGTTATGAAGTCCGTATCAACCCCATTTCTTATAGCAAAATAGTATTCCATTACCTTCATACACCACAGCTTGTTCAGCCATTCCCCAATTGATGGGCATCCCTTTGATTTCCAATTCTTAGCTACCACAAAAACAGCCACTATAAATATTTTTGTACATATGGGTCCTTTTCCTGCTTGTGTGATTTCTTTGGGATACAACCCTAGAAGTGGTATTGCTGTGTCAAAGGGTATGAACATTTTATAGCCCTTTGGGCATAGTTCCAAATTGCTCTCCAAAATGGCTGGATCAGCTCACAACTCCACCAGCAATGCAACAATGTTCCAATTTTCCCACATCCTCTCCAGCATTTATCATTTTCCTGTTTTGTTATTTTAGCCAATCTGACAGGAGAGATGTGGTATCTAAGAGTTGTTTTGATTTGCATTTCTCTAATCAGTAGTGATTTAGAGCATTTTTTTCATATGCCCATAAATATCTTTAATTTCTTCCTCTGAAAACTGTCTGTTCATATCCTTTGACCATTTCTCAATTGGGGAATGACTTGTATACCTATATATTTGGCTCAGTTCCCTGTATATTTTAGAAATGAGGCCTCTATCAGCAGGCTACATTTTATAAACTACTTGCTAAACAAAAATCTATGTTTACCTTTTATCATAACCTGATAATGTTATATAGCATTAAGATATTTTTTCATCAAGATTATTACTTACGTCTTGCTAACAATTTTCTTTCCTTTTTAATAGGTCAGTGACTTGTGATGAAACTTTAAATGTTTCTGTGGTATTTGACAACTGGTTTTGCACACAAAGAATAGGCAAAAACTAATATGATTTGCCTATAATTAAATATTAAGAAACATCACATTAAATATTTAATTCATTTTTTTGAACTGCAACAGAGTAGTTGAGAAATGTGAAACCTTCCTCTTCACTTAGAGGGACACTGGCTATATAACAAAATAAATTATTTAAACCTTTATTACTATTTAGACCTCTATTATCATCCAGTAATAGGTATGATAGGAATGTCTTTTCTTGCAACAGATAGCACCAGAGTCCTACAACAATGTGTTAATCTACTATGAGCCAAGAAAGTCAAAATATAAAATGACATGATTATTTATTAACACAACAAGTGATGTATGTGTTCTGTTGGCATGGTTTTATGACATAGTTTTAGTTGTACCTCGGGCCCACTCTTTTCTCCTGAAGTATAACCAACGACATAGGAAAAATCATTATAAATAAAGTGTATAAAGCAGGTGTTTGTCCTGCCCCCAACACCAGCATGATAGAAGGATTCTAATGTCATTGGAAGAGACACATTTTGCATCTTAGTCATGTGGACTATGTGCCAGAGAATGTTAAAGCTAGAAATAAAAAGAGCATTATTTGTATTCTGTTTAAGTTAACGAGGATCAATAAGAACCTTCTACTCAAGTTTGGCTTTGGGGTGTTTCAAGAATGTTTAAATATTTCTCAATTCAGTAGGCTAGATACTGAAGAGATAATTGTGCTGCATGTGGTGTGTGTGTGTGTGTGTGTGTGTGTGTGTGTGTGTGTGTCTGCGTTTGTCTGTACCCGCACAGGCACAGATATAAATTATTTGAAACCCTTTGAAAGCTCCAGACTGCAGTACAAAATGGGAGGATGAATCATGTGCATGGAGACTTTTCCTACAGGGAGCATGTAACTCTTGAGTCATTTATAGTTGGCTGTCTGTCCCACTTCATGTTGTCACCTTTTGCTGTGTGGAATCCCTTGGTGACTTATTTTCTGCTTACTTTGAAAATTGACTGTCTTTCCTTTTGGACTTGCTGTGGTAATTGAGACTGATGGAGGTGCAACTGGTAAGGAGCTAGGAGTTTGTATTTCTTGGGGTGGGGTTCAGGGGGACTTAATGAAGAGTCAAAGGCAGGCCTGAGTAATGTCCACAAAGTTAGCTTGGAAAATTCATGAAGCCAGATCATTGAACAGCATTTCTAAGGCCACTGGATACCCCTGTTCTTTTCTATCTCCCACTGGAAAAGCACAAGCATAGAACCCTGTTACAATTTTACTTCATTCCCTATGGGGGAACTCAATAAATTAATTAACAATTACTATATTTCATCAACTCTCTTCCCATTGCCTGACCTTCATCTGACTGCCTAGGTTCCTGCCAATGTTATTACCAAACAGACTAAATATAAGACAAGAGAGTTTTTAGATATGGTTTGTACCAGAATTAGAAAAAAGCAGTTAAAGGTATAGTCTCATATTCATATATAAGAATGCCATATGAGCTCATTCATTCATTCATTTGCTTAACAAACATTAATTAAATTCTTACTTTGGGTGATGTTGGGGAAAATAAAAGCTATATACAAAATAGTCCCTTCCCTTGTGGATCTTAAAAACACACATATAGACAACAGCAGTACACAGTAATACATGATGTATGTTAAAGAAGAGTAAAATCATGTGCTGTTTAATTGGGGGACATCAATGAAGTCTTCATGGAGGAGGTAATACTTGTGTTGAACCTTAAAGGATTAGCAGCAATTCAGTAGTTAAAGAGGAGAAGAATGGCTATGTCAGGGGTAAGAAACCACAAGAACAGAAGGACAGAGGTGTAACAGACTAGGCAGCATTCAGTGGGCAGTTCTATAGCCAGACTGCAGTGTACAAGCATGGTGAGGAAGTCTGAGTGGACTGAGAATGGCACCAGAGTGTAGAGAACCTTTTATATTACATAAATGAATTTCATCTCTATTTAAGCAATGGGAAGCCACTGAAGATTTTTGAACAGAGACCAACAGGACCAAATCATAAGGAAGACTATTCTGGTAGTGGATAAATTGAAAGCAGAAATACAACAGAGATAGAAAGCTCTATTAATAGTCCATTAGAATAATCCTGACATCAGCTCAGACATCTCATTTCTCACTTGGCTGCATTGCTTGGGGCCTTTTCTAATTGCTTTCTCCACTATGCCTCTGATTCAGATAGCTTCCTGCCTTCCCCCACCTCACCCCTTCCTCTTTTCAGCTTCCTTTTATGTTTTGTCTTCCCCAATTAAATTTTGAGCCCCTTGAGGGCAGGGACTGGCTTTCTTTTTTTGTAGTGAAGACAAATACTAGGGAAGTAGGAATGAGAAAAGGGATATTAATAGTGTTTATTTAAGATCCTTGAGGGCAGAGGTTGTTTTGATTTTGTTTCTCAAGTCCCTAGCATGGGTACCTAGCCTATATTGCTTGTGTAACAAATGCTTACTGAGTGACTTTATGAATTTAGAGCTGGAAGAGATGTTAACGATACTTATATTAATGAAAAGATAAGCTCAAATAAAAGAAGTGACTTATTGAAGGGTCACAAAGGTAGTGTAGAAATAACAGTCAGAGTTAAAACCAGGACCTCTAGCTCCAAATTCAGTGCTTTTTCCAGGATAAAATGCTGAAAGACCTGGAATAAAGAAACTGTAATAATACTTTTTCATCCTTGCTTTCCTTTTATTAATTTTTATTATTTAGGGCTTTTTGTTAACCCAAATCCTCTCTTCTGTTGATATTAACCTCACCCGACCAAAACCTGACTTTTAGAATAATAATATTAAGGAAAGACTGACATGCCTCTAATAAAAGCTGAAGGGGAGTTTGAGCTCTCCAAAGTGATTTAGTTTCTGTTAGCTTTCCTAGCTTCCTACAAGGAAGAATTTCCTTGATACTGGTTTTCTTGGTTATCTTGGTGACTCGTAAATCTTCCTCTTCAAACAGCCTATTGTGAACCTTCCAAATGTAGTTTAATCTGTAACCTGACTTAATTTGTCTAGACTCTATATAACTAGGTCTGTTTCCTTAGAGAATGTATAAAATTATAACTTTGATTAACTAAGTTTGTTCAGCTTTTATAACATTGAAGGAACCATGGGATTATCTGTCTTTTCTTTAACTTTTACATCCTAAGAGGAACGTACTAGACTGCAATATGTAAAAAGATTATTTCTCTGTCACTTTGATATAATTTTGTCTATAAGAGGCTTTTTAAGAATCTTAATCTCCATTCACATTTGATTTTTTTTGTCTGAGCTCTGAACCTATGTGTAAGCATAATATAATCTAAGTTTTAACTTTTATAATTTCTGCATTGTGGTAGATGAATTTTGGCAATGTCTACCTACTGCACAATATCAGAGAGGAATTATTTCTACCATAAAAAACCAGGATGGAAGAATAAATGACAGGACTTATGACTGAATAGGAAAGAATAGGGGAGAGTCAAAGATTCACCAAGGTTTCAAAACTTATGAAACTGGGTGAATCATGGTGACACTAATGGAAATACTGAAGTCAAATAGAGTAAACTGGTTTAAAGGCAAAAGGAATAAATTGGTTTAGAGAGTAGTAGGTCTTTTTTTATTTTATTGGAGACTTCATATAGCCAATAAATCAGTTGCAGTAAAAATGGAGTTTAGTGACCAGCATCATCTGCTGCTGGGACAAGTGTTTAAAGTTTTCCTGGATGTCTTTGCCAGTGCATCTGACCTTGCTCTGACGATCCATTTGCTGCTGTTTCATTACTGTGCTTCTTAGAGAGAAATTTCTAGGGAGAATCAAAGAATACTGGCTGCTGAAGTACAGGTAATGCATCCTTTACTGCTATTGCCAAATGCATGTTGGCTAAAAAATTACAGAAGTTGGATCTGATTTTCTTGCAGGTGATAACTTGTAAATAATTTGTTCATGGTCATGGTTTTATGCAATTTATTTGATAGAATACTTTGGAGTTGGACTACAATCACTCCATGGTTTTTGAGTACATTGTTTCATTTGGGTAAATATGAGTCCTAACAAGCAGTTCATGGAATCATAGATTTACACCTAAAAAGACTTTACTAGACTAGTTCAACCTCTTCATTTTGTAGATGAGGGAACTAAAGCCCAAAGTTGTCTAAGTCCTAATGGAGGCAAGATCTAAATTCAGGTCCTCTCATTCTAAGTTCAGTGTTCTTAATCCTACTGTACCATTCTGCCTTAACTTACCTCATTGCTACTCCCAGTCACTCTGCTTGGACAATGGGGCCATAAGGTTTGGCTTCCGTTTAAAAAGAAAGCTCACTCAGACATTTCTCACTGGGCTGCACTAATTTTTTTTTCTTCTCTGACTGACTTCTCCACCATGCCCCTGATTCAATATTATCCCCCCTTATTTTTAGATTCCCTCTGTGTTTTGTCTTCTCCCATTAATTATGAGTTCCTTGAGGGTAAGGACTGTCTTTTTTTTTGTTTGTTTTCTTTTTTTGTATCTCCAATGCTTAGCATAGTGTCATGGCACCTAGTAGGTACTTAATAAATGTCTATTGCCTGTTTACTATTATTAATGGTACTTATATATTATATTGTCTTATAATTTTTTGTGAATGTGTCATGCTTTTCTACTGAACTATGAGTTCCATGAGGGCAAAGATGATTGTGTTTTGCCTAAATCATTGGGCAGTCCTGAGTACAACTTTGCACTTTTGAGACATGATAAATAATTTAATTGAATTGAAGATGATAGGTTGCCTTAGGATTTGGTTCATTATTGTTCTGTTTTCAGGTCAATAGTGAGCATTTTGTGTCCTAGTACCTCTTTCTTATGTTAAATCTGAGATCTCCAGTCTTGGCAAGCTGATCTCTTATTCAACATTGGGCCAAGAAGCAAAGTCATAAAACCAGTTAAAATGTTCACTGGCTGGTCTGATGATGATTGACAACTCGGTCAACTGGAGACTGATAGAAAGAGGTGGAAGGATTGGTTTCCTGCTCTTTTATCCTTATGAGTCTCATAACTATTTTGGAGAGTCCATTAGTATTTTTATTTTGGGAAGGAGAGCCTTGTAAAGCATATATCATGAAGAAGAGATATAGGAGTCTTATTAGGCTGGATATGTGATTCAATGTACATTTTTACAACTGTCCTTAAAAATACATTTAATTCTTCTTAGGATGAAGATTAGAGATAGAAGCAATTTAAAAGAGAGGAATAGAGGCTTTGTTTTATCAGGTTTTAAATTATTGTATTATCATTGCCCATAATGAAAATTATGATTATTAATACTTTCCAGAGACTTTGAGATGTGTTCAGTGAACAGAGAAAGAGCATGGTATTTAGAGCATGGATTTGAATCCTGGCTCTGACTCTTAATACCTACATGACCTCAGGTGAGTTAATTTACTTCTGTGGGTCTTAGTTCCCACATCTATAAAGTCAAGTCATTGAATTAGATTATTTCTAAGGCCCCTTCTGGCTCCAGTATCCTACTTTAAATTTTAATGTCTCTTTGTATTGTTGGATCAACTGAGAAAAAAAGATTCTCCTCTAACTTCTCTTCTCTGAGGTAAAAGTTTTGTCCTAAATCCCCTTTTCTAAGGTTACTAGAAACAAGGTTGGTTTTGTGCCTAAGTTTTAGGGGCTCTGATTTCAAAAATGTTTTTAAATAGTTCCATTCATATATTCTGAAGGCAGTAAACTAAGAGGAGCATGAGGCAAAAGCCTTTCTTTTTCAGTTTTCCTTCTGTTGTGATATTAACACCTGAGTTCATGGTCCATAGACACTTTTCCTGAAAAGCAGAGCAGCAATGTCAAACCTTGAATTTTCATTAGAAGAGTCTTTCAAAGAAATTGTTCCTGCCAAAAGAGATGGGAAACAGACCCAAATCATTTGTTTCAGGCTCTTCTCCCATCTGCTGAAGGAAGTGAAATCTCTTTTAAAATGTCTCTGTAGGACCATAAAAGTGGTTACTGAATATAACAGGAGAGCACCAGTGATACCTGTGCCAGTTTCTAAGCTACCCCTGAGAGTTCATCTTTCTTCCTGTGCCATAAAAGTCATCTGAAGATGCATATTGGCCAAGATGTAAAACTGTGGGCAGATAGTTCATTTGTTCTGCAGCTGGAGAAACTATTGTGGTTTATTTGAGAATTATCTTAATCAGACTTCTCATTCTTTACCGCTATATGTTCACCTGATGAATAACTGCTACGTCTCCTAAAGTGACAGTCTCTGGAAGCTCCATGGGAATTACACTTTAATTCCTAGAGGTTTTAATATTGGGTATGTTGCAATTTAGGTTTGTATGTCCTTTTTCCTAGTCCATGTCAGTGTCATCTATTTTAGTGAAGGTTTTTGAAGACAGATACTTCTAAAAAGTGCATGGAATAATGCCAAAAACATTTAGGGTCTTGAGAAGTACATGATGACACTAGATTATAATACTAAATTATCTTTTTCAAGAAGCATTAATTAAGCACACCTTAGTATTAAACTTTTGACTCAAACTAGGTGTCCTGTAGACATCTTAAAGTCAACATGTTAAAAACTGAACTCATTTTCTTTCCCGCCAAAACACTCCCTGAACTTCTCCAAACTTTCCTATTACTGCAAAGGTCACCACCATTCCCTCAGTCTCCTGGGTTTTCAATGTCCTTCTTTGAAGTTCTATGTGATTTTTTTTTCTATTCTAAATTAAAGTTGAATAAAGTTAATCTTGTTTCAGAAGTTTTCTGATGTGCCTTGAAATGGCCAGAGAGATCTTAGAATGGGAAGAACTAGAATTGGGAAATTATTGGTCTAAAATAGGTGTTCTTAAACCTTTTGGGTCATAGACCCCTTTTGTAGTATGACAAAATCTAGACTCCTTTAAATAATTTTCTTAAATTCATCAAATAAAATATATAGGATTACAATAGATATCAATTATATTGAAATATAATCATACCTGTCTATGTGTCTATCTCTCTGTCTTTCTGTCTATCTCTATCTGCCTACCTAGCTACCTACATATCTACCTATCTACCTACCTACCTACCAATTCATAGACCCCAGGTTAAGATATATTGGTTCTAGAGGCTAATATCATTTTATTAGTTTGGTGATTCTTAATTTTTTTAATCTGCAGATACATTGGGGAATTGAACCCCAGATTAACCTCATTCCTCCTGGTCCCAGATAACTTTATGGGAACTAATGGGACAAATAGGACTTAGAGGAGATTATCTCAGTGGTCCTTTGAACTTCATATAAATGATCTTAGGATGACAATGTTGGTTTTGGAAAGTTTCTATAAAGTGGTGTGTTGTATCACTTAAGAAAGCTCCTATTTCATAAGAGAAAAAAAAAACATAGCCCTTGTATTTTGTAGCAGATACTAGCCTCTGGGCCACTGATAGTTACCAGATGAGTTGAAGTTGACATTATCGGTACTACAAAAGAGTATTTTTGTTTATTAGACATTAATTTACCTTATTATGCACATCACTATGGTCTATTCAGTTTTATGCACCAAATATTTAGTAAGCTTCTCCTATATGTGAGGCACTTTACTAGATGCTAGTGATACAAAGACATGATACTTAAGTCTTACTGGAATAGAAATTTATTTTGTTTTCTAGGAACTTTTTCCTCTCCAGGCATGATCACTAGCTTTTAATGTGACAGGAAAAAGAAAATGCAATTGATGGTGCAATGTTGACCTTGGATTTGATGAATAGGTATTCACTAAAACAAAGTCTAAGTTGCTCACTAAAACAAATTCCCTAAAAGGAACATTAATTCTGAACATAGAGCCTCAAAGTTTTTAGTGGGTGGTTCTGTACCTGTTCGCATAATTCAGCCAGAAAAAATGAATAGTGACAGTTGGCACCATGCCAAAAGCACATCATGTTATACCATTTAAATAAATTGGATTAGAAGATAAAAATAATGGCATTATGGGATAAGTATAAAACATGGCACATTTACCAGGTGTCCATTTCTGTTTAATTACCCATGCCCCTCTTGAAGCTTCTTTTTTTTTTGCCTTACTTTCTGATGAATTTTCAGTGACTTTTCCTTATATGTCCACTTTTGGGATAAAGAAAAATATTGGCCCAAGTGTTGAACAATCTTTCATTTAAAAAGCTCTTAATTAAAGCAATTTAACCTGACTATAAACCTGCTGTGTCTTACTATAGACCCGCTGTGATTTCCAGCCCTTTGGATTAGCCCCACAGTATGAACATAGAACTCTTGTTGTTTGGAAGGTTAATGATGGACGCATCTCATTTCCTAAGAGACAGAAAAAAAAGTAGGAAGATTGCTGTTTAAGGCTACTTTAACTAAATATGTGGCACTGATAAATGGCTTGATTATATCTAATTTGATACTGGTATCATGCTCTCTGAAGGTTTGCAACTCCTAATTTCAAGTTTGAAGTCACAGAAAAACTACAGCTGCAGAATTAAGATGAATATTTATGTTAATCCCGTGATTAAATTTTCTCTTCAATCTGTCATTATTTTTGTGAGACTCTGATGATACCTTGATTCAATATTCCTTAAGGTGATTTCTGTAGTTCCCAGAAACCTGGTACTGAGTGCTAGTCACATACTTTAAAAGATTCTGCTTGTCATTTTATTTAAGAGAAGATATATATTTAAGCTATTTCTCCCTTTCTTTTCCTACCAAATTTTTTCATTACCTTTTTTTTTTTTTTTTTTTGCATTACTCAGTTTTGCCTGGCTTTTTCTTTCTCTTAAAGTTCTTCTCATCTACAAATCCGGCTCCACTTTTCCCTTGATCTTTGACCTCAAAATGTACTCCCTTGGGGGGTAACTGTTGAGCTATGACTGAGGAGTTGCATAAATTGCTTTGTTCTTGGACAAAGATTTGTAAATTTCTGTATAAGCCAAAAAAAGAACTCTTTAATGAGTTGAAATGGAAAAATTAAAGCCCTAATATCAGCACACCTCTGGCACAAATTGGTCTCTGAACAAGCTTATTAGCAATTATATACATGTAATATGGATAAAGATATTTCTTTGAGACTTTTGCATTTCCTTTTTAAAATGTTATATGATAAGATTCTAATTCTGATATTGCTTGGTAAATTATTCTTAGTTTTTGAAAGAAAGAAAGTATGTTTTCAGATAAGTTTATAATGATATTGTTCTCTCCCACACTTTCCTTTGGAGCTTCCCATACACTTAACGAGCTCTGGCAATGTGTGTGTCAGCCTCATCATCCTATTTGTATATCCTTGGAAAGTATACTGCCAAGGTTAATTAATGTATCCACAGCTTCCAGTATTTCTCCATTTGCTGTAACCAAAGACTCCAAGTATGGAGAGTGTGGTGCTGGCTGGTGGAGCACCTATGCTTTCTCGGTATTAATTGTTAGGCCAAAATTAGCACAAGCACCATAGTTTATTGCTTCTCAGCCTCAGAGGCTTCACTGAGTGCGCAATCATCCGCACACAAAAAACAATGCACCAACTCTCCCTCCACTTTAGTCTTAGCTTGAAGCCTTTTCAAGTTAAATAATTTACTGTCAGTGCAGTAGCTGATGCCGTTTTCATGCTCACTGAAGGTGTCTGACAACATTGCTGAAAACATCATGTTAAAAAGCATGGGACCAAGCACATAGCCCTGCTCCACTCCACTGGTGACTGGGAAAGGGTGAGAGCATTGTCCATTATTCAGAACTTGTGCAAGCATGCTGCCATGAAACTGATGAATCATATTGATGAACTTCTCCAGGCAACCAAAGTTTCCAATAGCCCTCCTGACTGACAGTATCAAAGGCCTTGGTCAGATCAACAAACACTATCTGCGGAGCTCTGTTCTGCTCCTGGCATTTCTCCTGGAGTTGTCAGGCAGCAAACACCATATCAATCATTCCTTGGCCCTTTCTGAAGCCACATTGGCTCTCATATAGATGATTATATTCTAAGTGAAGGCTTGATCTATTAAGGAGGACTCTGCCAGCAATGACCAAGAGAGAGACCCCAACTGAAAGTCTACAGGACTGTTGTGCTGACCTCATTGTTGCATGCCTGTGAAACCTGGATAGAGTGACATGCCAAAATACTGAATCTCTTACATTTGAATTGTCTTAGAAGGATTCCGGAGATATGATACAGGACTCTGAGGTCCTTTCTGCAACTAAACTGGGAAGTATTCAAACTCTACCACAGAAAGTGCAATTCCAATGGGCTGGCCATGTTGTTCAAATGCCAAATGTATGTTCAAATGCCAAATAGTATTGAGGACTATTTTATGAAGAACTCCCGCAAGGCAAGTGTTCACCTGGAGGTCAGAAGAAGCAATCCAAGGACACTCTCAAGGTCTATCTCAAGAACTTTGGAATCAATTGCATGACATGGGAGACATTGGTAAAAGACTGTCCAGCATGGTGTTCTTGCATCAAAGAAACTGCTGTGTTCTGTGAGCAAAGCACAATTGCAGTAGCTCCAAAGAAACATGAGATAACACAAATTTGGAGACATCTCCACTCCAAATATCCACGTGGACTCTTTGTGCCCTACCTGTGGCAGAGCTCATATTGGTCTGATAGCCACAGTCAGACACACTGTACCTTGACTCCAACATAATGATATCATTTTGATCCTCTTTGAGAATTAAGGACAACAACCAACCAACCATCTAGCCAATCATACTGAAGGACTTACCTTCTTGACTTTCTCAGAGTCCAGTTAGTATATAAATAAACATATTGTCTGGGAAATGGGTAGCATATTAACCTCCTAGTCATTAGCTGTATTTTTGGGGGGTTCTTCATCCAGGCCATGTCTGCTAAACCTGGGTATCCCACAGGACATTGTCCTAAGCCTTCTTGTGTTCTCCCTCTACACAGTTTTACATGGTAATTTCACCAGGTCCCATGGATTCAATTATCATCTCTGTTAATGTTTTTCAAATCTATTTTTCAAACCATGATCTGCTTGCCTCCAGTCTCATATCTCCAACTGCCTTCAGACATCCCAAACTAGGTGTCCTGTAGACATCTTAAACTCAACATGTTCAAAACCAAACTCATTTTCCTTCCCTCCAAATCCTCTCTGAATCACTCCAAACTTTCCTGTTACTATAAAGGTCACCACTATCTCTCAGTCTCCTAGACTTGCAATTTAGGAACCATTCTTAACTCTTCACTCTCACCCATCACATCCAATCTGTTGGCAAGGCGTGTTGATTTTATCATTGTAACATCTCTCAAATACATTTCTTTCTCTTTTCTGATACTGCTGCAGCTGTAGTAAAGGGCCCTATCTCTGAACTATTACAATAATTTCTTTTTTGTTCTGTCTATCACAAATCTCTCCCCACCCCAGGACATCCTCCATTCAGCTGCCAAAGTGATTTTCCAGAAGCACTGATCCAATCATGTCAATGCCTTACTCAGTAAACTCCAGTGGTACCCTGTCACATCCAGATCACATATAAAATTCTCTGTTTTGTGTTTAAAGCTCTCTATAACCTAGCCTCCCCTTCCACATCTTTCTAGTCTTCTTATGTCCCCCACTCCCTCATGTACTGTTAGGTCAAGTGACCCTGGAAATCTTGCTGTTCTTTGAACAAGATACTCCATCTCTTTCCTCTGGGAATTTTCACTTACAGCTCCCATGCCGACGATGCTCTCCCTTCTAATCTCTACCCAGTGGCTTCTCTGGCTTTCCTTCAAGTCCCAGCTAAAATTTTACCTTCTGTAGGAAGCTTTCTCCTCAAGCACTAATTATATGTAGCACTAATCTGGCAAAAATTATATAATGCAGAGAATTTTTAGTTTGCTTTAAGCATGTTCACCCTGGCTCTCCAATGAGTTTATAAACTTTTTAATGAAGCAACTATCCCTTACACCTTTGTATCCCCTTTATCATGTAGCACAATATATTGCAAATGCATTCAATAAGTGTTCACTGATTTTTATTTGTTCCTGACAGTTTTCTTGGGACTGAATACAATGCATACTAACAAAACAAGTATGTTTACTTTGCAAATTATTTATGTCCATCATATAGTAGGTTAATAAACAATAACTGATGAAAATTCTATACTGGTACAGCCACTAAGCCTTTCCCACTAAAGAATAATTTGATTTTAAATGCTCAGAAAAATGATGAAAGCCCATAATTTATCCTTACTCCAAAGCAATAGCCAATTGAAAGTTCTCCAGCCCCAGCAAGCCAGCTACAATGGACAGAACTTCGGTCTTGGAATAAAGGAGACCTGATTTCAAATCCAGCCTTAGGTACTTAGCTGTGTGACCCTGGGCAAGTCACTTAACTTCTGTCAGGCTCAGTTTCTTCATCTGTAAAAGGGAAGTAGTAACAGTGCTTACCTGCCAGGATTGTTATAAGGATTGAATGAGAGTATGTGTAAAATATTTTGTAAATCTTAAAGTACTATATAAACATTATCATCATCATCTTAAAATATAAAAATGTTCTTAAAATAAAATAAAAATTAAAACCTGCATATCTGCTTCCCAAGGAAAGATACAGTGTAGTTTGTCAACAAGGGGAGCATGTGTGTGTTGTCAAGTAGCGGCAGTGAAAGGGAACCCCCCCAAGATGGAATCAACCATCCAATTTAAAGAGTATGAGGGGTTTGCATGCTTTTAGGAAATATGTCTCTGTCTCTGAAAATCAATAGAAGGCCGTAGGTAATTATATATCAGTTGATAAATGCATGTATTGTAGTATTATTATAGCCCAGCAAGTTGAAAAACTTTCTACTTAAGGACTCACAATAGTCTAAATGTAGACACAGATGTTGATGATTCAGATAAGATTCCTTTTTTAAGGGCTTTTCTTAAGAGGAAGGACTTATAGATCAGAACTATTAAGCAAAATTTTAAAAGGGAAAGTTTGAAGGTATTATAGTTAATTTTTATAAGTTGTCAAACATTTTTAACAGAAAAAATCCATAAATTCTATATTTGAATGTTTTGTAATGGGAAGGTGATAATTGCTAGTCTCTGTGTGCTAATACTAAAGGAACACCTAGGGCCATGTCTAGTCATTTAGAGACAAAATTCAACTTGAATTCTCAACTTTTTCTTCACTCCTTAAAGCCCTTTGGAAATCTTTAAGTGTCATGTAAGTGTTACTTGTTTTTATTATGTCAAGTTAAAAGTATCTATTCTTGTAGGTTCTGACATATCTGAACCCAAAATGTATATAAATGATAAATTGTTGATAGAATTTGAAAGGAAAATTAGATTGAATAAATAACACTGATGCGCAACTTTAACTTCCTTTGGTTAAAAAGTCTATGGATATTTTAGGGTTTTGTACAAAATTATTCTTCATTCTTGTTAGGAACTTAAAAGGTTTTTTAAGGGAAAGATTTGAATGTTACTTAGTATCATGTAAATTTGAAATGTAGGAAATAACTATGTTCCCTTTGTACCTTTAGTTTAAAATAGAATTTATACTTATTTTAATTAAACTTCCAGCTTATCAGGAAAATCCTTAACATCAATGCCAAAGGTGGCTTATTAGACAATTTCTGAGTTCCTTATTTAGTTATCTACATTAGTGAGTACACCTATAGATTTTTTATATGGGTAGTGATTCTTTTTGTTTATCACTACAACATTATTGTTATAAAGAAGAATGGGGATCTGAAGTGTTGTCAGGTTTTTAAAAATTATTTAATGAACTGGATCAAAGTCTCAGTACTTTAACAGAGTGAAGTATTTATACATAGGTGAAGATAGATTTAATAAACAGAAAAATAAATTCCTTCACTCTTTCAAAACTTTCATATTTTCATATAAGTACTACCGAGAAGCTTTGTTAGTAATTTGCTTCTTTCTTCTTAATATTTCAATGTAAAAACTGGAAACAAAACCACCAAAGCCAGGCAGCTCTTGAAAAATAGTAATAGGAGAAAAACTAAGAAAAATGCATGTATGGTGTCAACTTCAAAAGTCACAGAATAGGTTGTGTCTTTAAAGAAAGGAAGGCATAACCATGTAAATGCTCTATTTTGGAAAAAAAATTCAGGATCTCTGTTTCCATGTTTATGCAGAAAAGAACTTAAAGAAGAACATGAATGCATGGTAAGATACATGTGTATTTTTATGTGTGTGGTTAGTATATAAAAGGAGTGGAGGTGTGTAGTTAATGGGAAGATCCATGTCTAAACAGTGCAGTACAAAAAGAAATGGGATTTTGCTAGGGAATGTCAAGGTGAGGTCTACAGTAATGTTCTGTATTGCCCTTGGTGATAAAACAAACAGTGGATACTAGTTCTTGCTGTCTGAATTTTTCATTGATGAGTGGCTAGAGAACTAGACAGAGAATTGAAGTCTGTGTTTGAGCCTCCAGCTAGCCTTATTTCTGGATACCATAGGAAAGCAAGAAAAGAAGAAAGGAATGAAAATAAACTTAAAGGAGGGAAGATCATCAGTAACAATGTGCCAAATTGGCTAAATTTTTAATGATATAGGGTGGAAAGGCAAATGAGAATGCCCTAGGCCAGGCATGGTGGCTAGAGTCTATAATCTCTGCTACTGAGGATGTTAAGGTTGGTGGATTGTTTGAGTATGGCAATTCTGAACTGCAGTGGACTATGACCAATCAGGTATCCTTACTAAGTCTGGTGCTAATGTGGTAAACCCCAGGGAACAGAAGAACAACCAGGCTCTCTAAAGAAGGGCAAACTGGCCCAGGTCAGAAAAAAAAAGTAAGTCAAAGCTTCTGTGCTGATCAGAGTTGGCGTTGGACATACAAGTGGCCACTGTACTAAAAGATTGGGTGAGACAGGGACATCCCATCCTCCCTTTCCCTCAAAAATCATAGAAATCCCCATGTTCTGGGAAATTATATTTGTGATCTGACCTTATGCTACCTTAGAGAAGACTGATTTATATAAACTCCGAGAGGGTTGTTGTGAAGAACAAATGAGATATTTATAAAGAACTTATCGCAATGCCTGGCATATAGTAGGCACTTAACGAAATCTTCTTTCTTCCTCTCTTTATGAGGTAACTGGTAGCATAGTGGATAGCGCACTGGGTCTGGAGTTAGGAAGACCCGAGTTCAAATCCAGCCTCAGACTAGCTGTGTGACCTTGGGCAAGTCATTTAACCTCAATTTGCCTCACTTTATTCAAACTGTAAAATGGGGATAATAATACCTGTCTCGTGCGCAGTTAGGTAGCACAGTGGATAGAGTACTTGACCTGGAGTCAGGAAGATTTGCATTCCTGAGTTCAAATCTGGTTTCAGACATTAACTAGCTATGTGACCTTGGTCAAGTCACTTAACCCTATTTGCCTCAGTTCCTCATCTGTAAAATGTGTTGGAGAGGGCATCACTCCAATATCTTTGTCAATAAAACTCCAAATGGGGTCACCAAGAGTCTGACAGACTGAAACGATTGAACAACACCTATCTCAAAGAGTTGTAGTGAGGATCAAATGAGATATTTATAAAAAGCCCTTAATATAATGCCTGACGCATAATAGGAATTATATGAATGCTCATTCCCTGTCTCCTCCACCCTACGCCACAGTGCCTTAAAACAAAAATTCCTTCCTGTATGGCTAAGTGAGAGGAGGGAGGAGAAAGAATCTGTGTTATAAGAGGTCATTAGAAAGAGAGTATTCATCACTGAATAGGGACTAGAAATATATTTTAGAAAGGAAGAAAGGTTTCCTCCGGGAAAGACCACTGCCTAAAATCCCAGGGATTTGGCTGGAGTTAGTGCAAAGTACTTAATTTATTAATGTGACATATGTTTATTAAAAGTTCATTATCTGTGCAAAGCACTGAACCAGGTGCTAGCCAAAAGAGTTAGGGGAAGTGGTTCTTAGCCCCCTTAAAAGCTTACAGTATAATTGCAAGGCAATATTTTAACTAAGGGCATGTCTTGCATCCCACTTAGCATCTAGTGTGTTTCTGGGCACAAAGTAATAATAAGAACTTAAATTTATTTTTACTTAATTAAAAAAATATTTTCCTTGGAACAGTATTGCAAAGTAGAAAGGGCAGGTAGTATTCTCTACAGATAGGGAAGCTGAGATTTGGAGAAGCTAGAGATTTGCCCATGGCCATACAGCAGCTACTAAGTAAGTGGCAGAGATTGGATTGACTCTGAAGTCCCCAGATTCAAGGCCAGCATTCTCTCCTCTAGGCCACAGGGCGGCTCCTTTGATTAATGGACTGCTGACACATACTTTGGGGAAAAGGAATATTAACCTGTAGGTGGTATCAGAACAAGGTGATTCTTCAAAGACAAAGGACAGTTAGATAAGAAGACTGAAGTGAATGAAGGAAACATTTATAAGCATATCTTGAAATTCCTAATCCCCCCAAGTGGGTGTCATTAAGCATTGAAGCTTTAAATACATCCGGCTGTTCAAGTGCACCTTAACCATTTTCTTCCTTATTCTAGTTGTTTTCTCTATTCCCATCCCAGATAGTACTTGCCAAGGTTAAGTGAAAATATTTTATGACTTTTGCAAACACCCAGGCAAAAACAGTTAAGCTTCTCTTTTTTCACAGTAATCTGTTATCACCTTTATTTCCCTGCGTGATGCTTCTCTCCTTTTAAATTCAAGAATATTTTTTTTTCTCTTACCTTTCCTGTCTTTTGGAAGCTATACACTAGCTTTGGCTTCATTTTGTGCATCTGCTATTTTTCATCTTTAGAAGGGCAAGATGGGGGAGGGGAAGTGGGCAAGGTCATGGCAGTGGATTACCTGAAAAAAAAATCAAGGGGTTTTTTGTGTAGTACAGGCCCAATACTGCTCCATAAGCTTTGCTAAAATGGGTTCGGTTTCAAGGACCAGAGAAGCATTGTAATAGTTCCATTCTTCTGTGTCCCTGATGGACCACATCCAGCGTTATTAAACTCTGGTTCTGAAAACCACATTTCAGGGAGGACATTGACAAACTGGAGACAATCCTGAGGAGAGCAACGAGGACAGTGAAAGGTTTCATTATGCTGGATGAGAATTGGCTGAAAGAACTGGAGATCTTTAGCATGAAGAAGTGAAGGAAGAAGACAGGATGTGTGCCTTCAAGTATTTGAAAGACTGTCATGTTGATGCTTAAGTATACTTCTGCATGTGGCTCTAGAGGACAGGATTAGGATTAATGGGGAAAAGCTGCAAAAATAAACATTTAGTTGGGAAACATTGGGAAAAGGCTCCTTACTCCTCTTCCCTCCCCCAATATTATCCAAAGCTCTTTTTTTTAAAAAAGAAGCTATCCAAAATAGAAAGTCTTTGCCTCTGTAAGAAAGGAGCCCTTCTCACCTCCCGAGAGGTCTCAGAACAAAGGTTGGATGACCCTTTTCAGGTAGGTTGCAATGAGGATTTTTGTTCAAGTCAACAATCATTTATTAAGCAATTACCATGGGACAAGCACTATGCTAAGTGCTGATGATATAAATATAGTAAAAAGAAAGATAGCCCTTCTCCTTAAGGAATTTACATTGTATGGGGGTGGGGGAGGGGAACCATAAATGATAGGAAGCTGAGAAGCGAAAAAGGAAGAAGGTATCTATTGGGGGGGAACATTACATGGTGGTAAAGTACATAGAGTTAGGAGAGCCAGAAAAGGAATGAAGAATAGCTGGCCAGGGCCCTTCATCAAAATGGATACTCCAGGGGGAACTCAGCAATGGAAAAATCTCACCAGTGGGAGAAGGCTACAGGGGTGGAGGGATATTCCAGGGTGGGAAGGCCGCAGAGATTGAGGCTTCATTCAAACTCAGAGATTCTCTGTTTCTCCTATCTGCCCACATAGTCTAGCCTCTTTTCCACTTTCTACAACATTCTCATTCACCACTTTAAAAAAATCCTTGATCATTCTGGATTTAGCCAGTCTTGTTGCAGATGAAATTCATTTTCTCTAAAGTTCATTTTCATTATCTTCTTCATTTCTCTCCTTCCTTTCCTTAGGGTCCAAAATGTTGTTATCATTGGTTGCTTGAAACCACATTTATTGCTTCAACTAATTCGTCCCTGTTTAGTAACTGAATTAAGAAGAACATCTGTCTTCATTGATTCTTTCATCTTCTCTATGAGGAAATTGTTCTTATATACTGCAGTTTGTGAATGGTTTTTCTAGCCAAATATTTGGGTACTCTAAATCCCTTTCAATATAGCCAGACACTGATCTAAAATTGCTTAGGGAAGTTGACCAAAGACAGCCTCATTTACCTTCTCATAGTTGGTAAATATTTAATGGCTCCCTACTGCTCTTACTTTTTAACCCTTTTGCTTCAAGCAAGATCATTTCCATCTTGCTGCTTTTTTTTACATTACCCAAACCTTGGGGCATGTACATATTACTTTCTTGATATATGGTATACTTTTCTCCATGCTTGTATTTGTTCAAGGCTGATTTACTGTGAAGTTGAAAATTCTCATTTTAGGTCCACATAATCCATAAACCAAAAAGTTAGCTGTGTCTCAGGACAATTCCCACAGTGTTGACAAAGCACTCTGTGTGGTGAAGCTTCAGAATTTTGGCTATACCAAATATAATCAGTGTTTGACTGATTAAATACGTTACTTGCAAAATATTTTATTAGTATTGCAAACTCTAATACATGGCCTCCTGTCCTGTTTCTGATAGCTAAGGGTGGATGTGGAAAGTTTTAATACATCGAGTGTCTTCTCTTTCCTGATAGATGTCTCTGTAAAAAAATGGCCAAGGTGATGAGATCAGAATCAGCTATGTTTCTTATGCAGAACCGGTGCTTGAGATGCATGCTAACTCCCTAGCTATGCATCTCATTAACTTGCCATGCAGTAGGATCTGCATACTGACTTTGAAAATATTTCATTACTGTATTTTTCTAAAGGCAGCTTGCATTTGCCAAAGCACTGACAAGATATGTGTCTCTATAACTCAGCTAGTTTTATATTATGATCAATATGAAAGATTGCTTTTGATTAACTGAGGAGTCCATGAAACTGTTAAGATGTATTAAACTTGCAGTTTATTTTCGGATTGATTGAATTTGATAAAATTTAGAAAAGGGCAAATTGAAAGTTTTCTTTTTATTTTACATGATACTTCTACCTACTCATGCCTTCCTTTTTAAAATACCCAAAGCTAATTTATTGATTCAGGTAGCACCTTCACAAGGAGATTATAAGAATGGTTGTCTTTATTTCATAGAAGGAAAAAAATGGCAAAAACAAATGAGTTTTCTGAAATTATGAAACCAAAAGTAAAAGTTATTACTAACTTCCAGTTCTGTGCTTTTAATGGTGAAATAACATCCTCTAATAGACTTCCTCATAAGAGAATTGGTTCACAACTTGAAGCATTCATTTGTGCTGAAATGATTTTTAGGAGTAGAAGTTTTGAAGGAGAAGAGACCACGGGAGAGCCATAACTAGGCTAAAGAGAAGAATAATTTGTCCCAGGGTATTGAATTTAAAGGGAACTGATAATACTTAAAATCATCACATGGAAATTACAGAGCTTAGCACCTACTTAGCAAAAATACATTCTAGTATCTGTTCTCCTCAAACTCAGTGTCTTAAATCCCCTTAAGATTATCCACTCTTCTCCTCCCCGCTGCCCACCCCCCCTTTTATCTGCTTCAATCTCTGAAGAAGTGGCCCTTCTTGTCCAGGTCAGTCCCCCAACTTTTCTTTTGATCCCATTCCATCCCATATCCACTAGGAGTTTGTTCCTTTAATTACTGCCCCCAAACTTACCCCAACTTTTCATGTCTCCATTGGTTCCTTCTTGGCTGTCTAGAAACATACTCAGATGGCCTTCATTCTTTTTTTTTTGGTAATTTTTTTAAATTTTAAACTTAAATACAAAATGAGAAAAGAAAAAGAAATCATTGCCATGTGCACAGCAGACCATAAGAAAGGATTCAATATAAAGCAATACATTTGCATTTCCATTCAAAGAAACAAATTTCCATTTTCCGTAGCAAATGCCACACGTTGTTTTCAAAGCTGCCTAGCTTTTCTTTGCTTCCTTGTTGATTTTCTTTTGATCTCTGCTATATATTTTTTACATTATTTTTTCCCTTCCCACCCCAAACACCCTAAAGAAGGCTACAATTAAGTGTGGAAATGTATACATATATACCCACATACATCTACATACATGCATATGTGTGTGTGTATACACACATAGATATCTACAAACATATACATATATACACATATGTACTTATATATATACATATATATACATATACATACATACATACATATATATATGTATTTATATATATATATATATTCAAGACCATACTATGCTTATTCCCTCCTATTGTCTGTTTCTCTGAAGGTGGATAGCATCTTCCTTCATAAGTGCAAGTCTTTTCATATTTTTCTAATTCATTTCTAAGTCAATCTAAACCAACTTATCATTTCTATACCACAGCAATATTCCAACCAATCACATCCTATTTTAGAGATTGTCTATGAAAGTTTTTCTCTCTAATTTTCCACATTCCTTCTATTCTTAGCTATATAGGTTTTACTTATATAAGGAAATTTTAATTTAAAATAAAATAAATAAATAAAATAATTTAAAATGAAATAAAAATGATCATTTTTATACTTCAACAATGCTCTTTTCTTAAAATATACTTTAAAGTCTGGTACTGCTGAATCTGGTTATTTGCATCTTTCTTTCCTCTCTTTTCTTTTTCTGAAGTTCCTGACCTTTTGTTCTTCTTTTGTTATTATTTTTTTCTAACTCAGTAAAATACTTTTTTAGTAATTTAATTGGGATGACATTGAATGAATAGATTAGGTAAAATTGTCATTTAAAATTATATTGGCTTTACCTACCCATGAACAATAAATATTGCTTTAATTATTTAGATCTGGGTTTATTTGTATATAAAGTGTTCTATGTTTAAGTTCATATAGTTCCTGTTTATTTAGGTAGGCATATGCTCAGGTATTTTATACTCTCTAGGTGTTTTAAATAGTCTAAAACAATGTTGAATAATATTGCTAACACATAACATAGTTTCTCTGTTTTTCACTTTTGATTAAATCTGTTTTAACTTTAACTTTATCTGAGATTATGATTACTTCCCACCCCTTTTTTCAATATACTAATTCTTACTCTTTCCCTTTATTTTTTCTTTTTGTGTGTCTCTCATTATTATAATGTTTCTTGAAAGCAACACACCATTGAATTCAAATTTTTAATCTGCTATCCATTTCTGTTTTGTGGGTATATTCATCCCGTTCACATTCTAAACTACAATTTACTTGTTGTGTATTTTCATCCTTCCTATTTTTCCTCATTACCCTTTTCACCCTATTTACCCTACCTCTCCTCACTCCTCTACTTTGCTTCTACCCACTACCTTGCTCTCCTATTCCTTAACCTACCTACCCCTCTAAGAGTCCCTCCTTGATCTAGTCTCCAAATCAGTTGTTTTCTGATGAGATGTTTTACTTTCTCTTCCATTTTTTAATCCTTTTTATTGTGTTTTATGATTTCTTGGTGTCTTAGAACATCATTAGCTTCCCCTTGCTAAATTCTAGTTTTCGGGGAATTATTTTCTTCCTTAAGTTCTTGATTCTATCTTTCTAATTGGTTGACTTCCTTTTCATAATTTTCTTGATTTTCTTGGATTGGTCTTATTTTTTTCTAATTTTCCTTCAATTTCTCTTATTTGATTTTTAAAGTCCTTTTTAAGTTCTTCAAGAACTCTTTTTGTGCTTGGGAGCATTTTACATTTCTCATTGAAAAAGGAGATGCTTTTTTTAGTGCCATTGTCTTCCTCTGAATATGAACCCAGATCTTCTCTTAACCCACAGTAACTTTCGATGGCTGGATTTCTTCTTTGCTTACTCATATTTATTTACTTTTTGTTTTCTTTTCTTTTTTGGCAGCTATTAGTGTAATCAAGTTGTAGTCCTGAGGTATGGGGAATGATGCCCCAAGCCACAGGTGCTTCTTGCTGTTATTTCTGAGGTCTGTCTTGTGGGCCCACACTGGGCTCTCCTCTCCACTCCTAAGCCACAGGTAGGGACCCCAGACACACTGTCCCACAAATGCTCTTACTCCCTGCAGTACCTTGGGTGGCTGCAAACTTAGCTGCCCTCTCTGCCCGGAAACTGATACCAGGGACTCTGTTCAACTACAAGTGCCCACAGCCATTAGGGTCCCTGCTTCTTGCTACTGCATGCACCAAGTATGTGCTAGCTCCTTTTCCCCACAGCCATAGCCTAGGATGCATCTGATCAGCACAGTTGTGCAGTGCATCCCTCAACAATGGAAGCTCCTTTAATCTTCTACTCAGCCATCAGACCCCTACACTGTCTGCAAGGTGAAAGTTTCTGAGGCTGCCTCTCAACCCAGCTGCCCCCAGGGCTTGTTGTTTGTTGATTCTGTAGAACTGACCTGGAGGTGTTTTCACTTTACTCAAGCTCAACCTCCACCCCTGGAGGTCCAGTCTTCCCTGGGATCTTTTCACATTGTCTTAGTAGAACAACTGCTTTACCTCCTATTTATTTGTGATGCTCTGAGGAGATGTTCTGTCTTTTTCATGGAAAAAATTTAGAGATCCAAAAGTTTTCTGACCTACTCCACCATCTTCCCAGAATCCCCTCCTCAGACTTCATTCTTACAGAATTTTTTGACCCTGCCATCCTCTCATTCTACTCACACAGCCAAACTAGAAAAAGCCATTTTCTTGCCTTTTACTTTTTCACTTTCCATTTCAGTTCTTAACTCCTTTCAGTCTGATTTCCAGTTTTGTCATTCAACTGAAATTGTTTTCTCCAAAATTAACAATGAACTCTTAGCTATCAAATGCCCTGACATTTTTTCATTTATCATCTTTCTTTACTTCTCAGCAGTATCTGGCACTGTTAACCATCTCTCCTGGATGCTCTCTCTGTCTGTCAGAATGATGCATAAAGAGGGCAAGATTTGGACCTTCCAGTTCACTCTCTACCCTGAATCTGCAGTTCTGCTTGGCTTCAACTCCATTGAACACTTATAAGCTGCTCACCCGAAAACTCTTCACTCTGCTGCTGACTCAGCCTTAGATACTCAACACCATCCCAATTCCTTCAGCCTCCTCTCCATTCCGATCAGAGGAGCACTAAACTCTTCCCAAAGTTCTCCTTTAGAGAGGATAGGATCTGGAATTTCCAACTCTATCTCCATTTCCATCTGTAGCTCTAATTGGTTTCAATCCCACAGAATATGATACCACCCCATTCTCGGTACCCTCTGAGGTACTCTGCTTCTTGCTTCCTTTTGTGTGTTGACTTTCATCATTGGATTGTAATCTCCTTGAGGCCAGGGACTATTTTTCTTATTCTGATTTGTATCCCCAGATAGTTTAGCACAATGTCTGGCACATAGTAAGCACTTAATAATGCTTACTGAATTGAATTGATGCTTCTCAGTCTGCTTTGGTATATCATGATCCATGTACCATTCCCTAACCCCGGTTGCACTTCATTGATCTGTCCTGTGCTCTCTTTCTACATTCTCAGCTCCCATTAGCCCCTATGGATTCAATTATCATTTCTATGAACTAACTTCCAGATTTCCATATCCAGCCCTTATCTTTCTCTTTATCTCTAGTCCTACGTCACCAACATACTGCTGGACGTCTCCACTTGGGTGTCTCATCAGCATCTCAGGCTCAGTATGTCAAAAATCAAACTTGTCTTTTCCCCTAAGTCCACTCTTCTTCCCAAATTCCCTATTTATTTTGAGGACACAGGCATCCTTCCTATTACTCAGTTTTACAATTTAGGAGATATCTTTGACTTTACTCTCCTTCATCATCCTTATCCAATCAGTGGCCAAATCTACCTTCACACTCATATCTCTCCCCTTTTCTTCATCATCTTAGTTCTCAGCTCCCCTTGCTTGTAGTACTGCAGTAAGCTATTCATTAGTCTTCTACGTTTCAGTTTCTTTTTCTCCAATAAATCTTTCACATACTGCCCAAATGAAATTCTCCCCACCCACCCTGCCAATGATATTCCTAAAATATAAGAAAGATAATGATGGTCTCTTTGCTCAAGAAGCTTTGGTTCTTCCAGAATGAAATGCCACTTTCTCTTCTTGGCATCTGTCAATATTCATGATTTGGTTTCCACCTCACTTTCCAGGTTGATTTCATAAGACTCCTGAAAGAATCTATATTCCAAGCAAGCTGACTGACTTGATATTTCCTGTAATTATATCTTGTAACTTTATTCTTTTGCCAATTGTTTTTTTCATTCCTTCAGTGTCCTCCCTCCTCACCTCTGCCTCTTGTAATACCTATCACCACCTAGGGCTCAGCTCATCTTTTAATTCCTGTGTAACATATACACACATAGAGATATATGGATATAGATATAGATATAATGCCCTTCTGTCTCCCAATTACTTTTTATTGACTTAGAATATATTTTTTGTTTTGTGTGCATGTTTTCTGCCACCCCTCAGTAAAATATAAATTTCTTGATGGCAGGGGCTGTTTTCATTTTTTGTCCTCATATTTCCAAGGTCTAATGCAGTGCCTGGCACACATTGCATATCTAATTAAATTGTGGGAGAAATCTTCCCTGGATTTGTACTTTAAAGGATCAGGGTTCAAATCCTGTATCTGCATCTTATTAACTCTATAACCTTAGTGGGTCACTTCACTTATATAGTCTTTAATTTCCTGTTCTTAAAAATAAAGGGGATCCCCTCCAGCTCTAAATCTTACGATCTCAAATTAAGGATAACTCCCTCGGTTTATTCAATGAATTGAATTCCTATCGAACCACAGAATGAAATGAATAAATTAAATTCCAGTATATTGAAGGCCAGAATAGTTGTGACTTGACTAAATTCATGCATGTTGCTGCTTCTTGCCGTAACTAAAATTCTAACCTCATTGTTCTGGGTCCTAGTTCAATGATGTTTTTCACATGACGCTATCTTACTTAAAAGGTGGTAAGGAACACTGTGTATTGACTAAGGAGGCTATAATATGGAAGGTGAAGATAAAGGAAACTAGAAATTAGTTGAGAGACAGTGAGGAAATGTGCAAATTCTTGTGGGAAATGTTGCATAATAGGTGAAAACTGGTGAATGAGTGATAGATGACATAATTGGACAGATGTATTACTTTACACTCGTTTTTGGAGCCTACACATTACTTCTACTCCTATTTATGCCCTGCTATTTTATTTTAATTTGCACAATAATTATATTTGGGGAAAAATCTGATTTTTCCCCTTGCTTCATTCCTTATATCTTTTAATCTATTTTTTATACAATAAAAGCTATAAATTGTGAATCATTAGGGTGCCATAATCTTTTACTGAGTGAATGTGTGCCAGTTCTCTATGTTGCCTTTTTGTAGTAGCCCTTCTACTCAACTTGTTTTTCTGGGTACCATATGTGATTCTCTGTCTTCATCTATATCCAGTTGTGTGTGTGTGTGTGTGTGTGTGTGTGTGTGTGTGTGTGTGCATACCTGTATCTGACTACATAAACAAGGAGAAAATATGACATATGGTGCCTGAAAAGACAGACTCAATCCAGGGTTGTAATCAAGAGTGCAGATGTTTGGTATTTGGCAAATTGAAATTTGTATGTTAAGCTGTTTTAGTGTATTTAGTTAAAAGATGGAAAATTAGCTGCATTGTATAATGAAAATTTTTTTCTCAGTGAAAAGAAATTAAAAAGCGAATTTAACCAAGCAAACAAGCCAAGCCCCCAGTGGCCCCCTAAATATTTGTTTTTCAGGGACTCAGATTTCATTCTTATTTCCTCTTGGGGTTTTTGTTTTACTCCTGCCTTCATGATCTATTGTCCTAAGATAGCAAGTCTCCCCCCTCACCTGCTTTTTAAACATTAGCTTAACCCTCTGCTTTCCACCAGTCATTTAGAAATATAAAGGATTCATTAGATACTATAAAGCTTCCTTTCTCAGTGGTTTTTATTTTCCTTCAACTTCAATTTTTTGTCCTCCCCTTTCCTTACTTAGCCTATTAAGGTTTACAAAACCATTTATTTATATCCATTTGCTCTGCCCAACAACTCATTGCAGCATGTATTATGGGTGTTATTATCTGCATAACAGAGGAGGAAACTGAATCTCAGTGAGCTTAAGGGGCTTGCCTATGGCTACAAAGCTAAAAGCCATGGGAGGAGAGTGTATATTTTAGTAGAGAGGGTCAAAGTGTTGGGAAATGGGGAGCTATAGATGTGAAATGTGATACATAATTTCAGATGAGCTCACTGTATTATTAGTATTATTGTTTTCCTTTGTTATGAGAGACTTCTCATGAAGGGGTAATCCACTAAGTGTAATATAGAAACAAACACATCAATAAAATTTTTAAAAGGTCAAAAAATACCAAGGAGGATGGACACAGAAAAAAACGCGGCAACATGATTTGGCAGTTAGAAAGTCATCGCGGACCTTAGAGAGAACAGTTTCAGGAGAGATGATTGACATTTTAGTTCTCTCCAGATTCCCCTAATTACTGCTAAATCCTATCATTCAAGGAAGAATGAACTGTGTGTAGTGGGAATATCTCTGGATTTGACTTCGTAAAACCTGGGTTCAGATCCCAACTCTGCCACTTACTACCAGCGAGTCCTCAGGCAGGACTCATAATTGGAAGCCTCATTTCTCCCTCTATAAAGTAAAATATAATATTGTTGTGGGAGTATGCCGGCCTAGGTTCCATCAGATCCTAGGGAGAAATTTATCTACCATGAGGTATATAAGACTGGGGGCTTAAAAAGTGAGTAGCCTGACTGAAAGGTAAATAAATTCATTACTGCACCAAGGAAGACTGCTTGCTGTGGGAGATATGTCAGCTTTCTTAGGGTTTAGCTTGGGTTTTTATAGCTTTTCAGGCCCACTTAGAGCATACAGCCAATCAGTGGCCATCTGCAGAAATGGGGGATATGTACAACCCTTAGGATCACAGAATTTGCTAATGGTTAAGTTTGTTGTTGTGGGACATGCTTCTCTGTGTTTAGTCTTATCAGAATTCCTTGTAGTGAGAGGAAATCTCTAAAATGATGGAGGCCTCTTTTAAAATAGAATCATATTTGTTCATCCTGCTGTTGCCATTAATTTAGGGAAATTAAAAAGCAAATCCCACAGTTCTGTTTCCTTGTCCTAAAAGATGACTTTACCTGGGGAGCAGGTGTTCCTCCAAAAGTCATAGTGTGTAGGTTTACCAACCTCTTTCGCAACATCAAGCATTTGTACAGTGCTTTAAACTTTACAAAGTAATTTTATTTGATCTTCCTAGCCACATGTGAGGTATGTATTTTTCTAAAGATAATATTATTTCCATTTTATGGGTGAGGAGACTGTGATTCAGGGAAGTTAAGTGAGTTGCCCAAAGCTAGTTAGGAATATGAATAAAAGGATTCTAACATAGTTTCCTGATTTTGAGTCCTCCGTTCCTTCCATGATACCACTCTGACTTTCAGAATGAGTAAGTCTGAACTAATGCGATATATACTTATAAGTGCCATCTTCTTTGAAACCTTATTAAGTGTCTTTTATCAGTGCTTAACCTTAACCTGAGTTAGTTTATTATAAAGAAGAAAACTTTAGACTATCAGGAGTTAGATAACAGAATGTGGATGATGCAGCGATGTCCATCACTTTTAATTAAATTTAATTAAAATTTAATTAAATTTAATTAAAATTTCATTGCATTGCATTGGTAAGATGGATGCTGGGTTACTACTTTTTAAAAATTATATAACTGAAGAAGAGAGATGGGAAGCTGATCAACTTCAGAGTTTGAGCGATTCTTTCAGAATGGAGCTGTGATGGGGTAACCATCTCTTACTGGCAATAGTACAGCCTTTGAAAGCAAAGGATAATAGTTTGGGTAGTTTTTTTTCCTCTAGAAACTTCTCTTTTTTGGTTAGTTGTTTTTCATGATCTATCCTTTCCCTTTATTTAGATTAAAAGAATAATTGGAGCTAGTTGTGGTCACATGAGCTATAGGGGTTCAAGTTTGGGTCAGGTAATTTAAAGGGATTGGTGTAATGAACATTGTTAGAAATACCTACTTTGCAATTTTCCTCTTGTGTATTCAGTCACATTTTAAAAACTGCTGATTTAATGCTTAGTTTATAGAAAAGGATTCAGTGTATATTGCACTCAGGCAAGGTGCAGAAGGCCAAGTAGAATAATTTAGATAGTCATTAAAAGCCTTTTTCTTTCATGCAGAAGGCCAGCTCCCTTAACCTTTGGTCAAGTTATTGAAAGAGAGGGGATCTAGGTTAAGGTGAAAGCAAAGGTCTAATATTAGCCTACGAGAAATACCAAGATGCGATTTTAAGCTGTAAAAATTGTAGTTAATGTCAAAAGAAGAAAAAAAAAACTTTGATTTTATTCCTTCTTTTATAAAGGTAGAACTCAGCCTTAACAACTCTTTTTTGTGAAGGTAAAGAGTTGGAAATCCAGGGGACACCCATCAACTGGTGGATGGCTGAACAAGTTATCATATACAGTTGAGATGGAATACTACTGTGCTATAAGAAATGACAAAGAGGATGATTTCAGGAAAAAAAAAAGAAACCTTGGAAAGACCTGTATGAATTGATGCAGAGTATAGTGAGCAGAACCAGAAGATCATGGCACATTGTAACAGCAATATTGTAAAGATTATCAACTGAGAAAGACTTAGTTATTCTGATCAAAACAGTGATCCAAGATAATTCCCAAGGACTCATGATAAAAAATACTATCCACCTCCAGAGAGAGAAGTGATGAACTGAGTGCAAACTGAAATATATTTTTCGCTTTCTTTTTTCACTGCTTTTTTGCAACATAATTTATATAGAAATAGATTATGTATTTTTTCACATGTATAATTGATATCATATCACTTGACTTCTCAATTGGTCAAAGAGGGGCTGGAAAGAGGGAGAAAAGCTGAACTCAAAATTAAAAAAAATATTAAAGGGAAGAAAAAGCAACTCAGCCTTAATAACACTGGAAATTTCCCTGCTGGTTTACATTAGGATCTTGAAAGGTAGAAGTTGGTTGTAGCATTCCTCTAGAGGCTAAATTTTTGCTTTTTTCTCCCACACTGGATGTGCTAGTACCCGAGAAGTTTGTTTGCGATTCTACAAATTGTGCAGAGAAGTACAGTTTAGTTGCCTTGCTTCTCTTGGGATTAGGGTGGAATATCTGACTGGATATTCTATAGTTCTGGTTTTTTCCTCCTAGAAATTTCTCTTTGGTTTTAATTATAGTTGTGTTTTTGCTGTTGCTGGTTGTTGTTCAGTCATTTTTAGTCCCGTCTGACTCGTTGCCGCTGTATTTGGTATTTTCTTGGCAAAGATACAGGATTCAAATGCAATTTCCTTCTCTAGCTCATTTTACAGATGAGGAAACTGAAGTTTAAATTAAGGGTTAAGTGACTTGCGTAGGGTCACACAGCTAGTGAATGTCTGAGGCCACATTTTAACTCAGGAAGATGAGTTTTCCTTACTCCAGGTCCAGCACTCTATCCACTGTGCCACCTTGCTGCCCTTAAATGTGCTATATAAGTATTAACATAAGTTAGTTACCATTAGCCTAGAGCCATTAGAGAGAAGATAGTAACCCAAAACAAATTGAATACTTTCTTTGCCTATTCTGTCTGTAGCTTTCTTGTTAGTATCATCAGCCCCACAAATACATTTGGAAATCTAATTATGTTAACTATGAGGAAACATTTGTGTTATCAAATGATACAAGATTAAGGTTTGGTGTGGCAGCTGGGTGGCGCAGTGAATAGAGCACCAGCCCTGGAGTCAGGAGGACCTGAGTTCAAATGTGACCTCAGACACTTGACACACTAACTGCATGACCTTGGGCAAGTCACTGGACCCCAACTGCCCTGCCTTCCCCCCTCAAAAAAAAGATTAAGATGTGGAAAAGTTTAAGGGTTAAACTTGCTAAACACAAATGGAGATAACTTCAATTCCATGATTGGTCTCTAGGATTTCTCCTGCTAGACTGGAACATGATGTGAACCCTCACAGAATCTCCAAGTTTAAAGGGACCTCAGAGATGTGTCAGTCTCACCAACACTATACACTACAGGAATACCACTATAATAAGGATTGGCAAACTATGGGCCAGAGAGTCAAATTCTGTTTTCCTATTGTCAGTTAGCTTAGAGTGGTTTTTATGTTTTTAAATATAACAAAACTTGGTTGAAAATGTACTTCAGGAAATGGGAATTTTTTTTTTATTAAAGGACCATTCTTTGGCTCACTTCTTAAACAGCCTTAATCAATAAATGGGCATTGCCTCAGTCAAAGTGAGAACTGGGAAGGACTTTAGCTTAAAAAGACCAAGGTTTCCTACTGCATCTGAGGCCATCTTCAGTTGTCCTGATCTATATCTTGCCACTGTACCTAGATGGCTCCAGAGGAGAAAGTGAGGCTGGTGATTTTGCACAGCCCTCTCTCACTTAAATCCAATTCACTTGCAAGTCATGGCATCATCTTCTTGGTGTCATGGTCCTCTTCGAGAACAAAGAACAAAAGACAACAACAGGAAGTGCAAAGACAGATAGAAGGTTGTGTTTGTTTCATGGGCATAAGTTTTCTGAATCCTTCTCTGTCTTGTATACCATCCTCCTCTAAATATAGTCATCCACTTGTTCTGGAAAGATCTTTATTGAAAGTAATCTTACTACCTCCCCCAAATCTCATTTTTCTTTGGGAAAATTTAACTATTAATATCTTTTTCTCACATTAAGTCAAAAACACCTCTAAAACTTCTGCCTTTCTCCTAGAACTGCTCTGTGGGGCCAGGCAGAAAAAGTCTAACTTCTCTCTTACATGACAATCCTTCAAATATTTGAAATAGCTACCATGTTACCTTAAGTCTGCTTTTTTCAGCCCTGTTTCTTTCCCTGATTTTTATGTGGTATAGTGTCAAGACTTCTGACCATCCTGATTATTTTCTCCAAAAAAATGCTACAAATATATCCTGACCAAGGCAGAATGATCACTTGTCATACACTGAACACTCTGCCCATCTCAATACAATCTAAGATTTTATTAGTTTTTTGGTTGCCGTATAATATTGTGGATTTATAGTGAACTTGCAACCTAGTAAAACATCTAGATCTTTTACTCAGAAATCATTAGGTATCTAGGAAGCACAGCGCTGGGTTTAGAGTTAGGAAGAGCTGAGCTCAAATCTAGGCTTAAATACTTCCTAGCTGTGATACCCTGGGCAAGTCACTTAAACTTTGCCTCAGTTTCCTTACCTTTAAAATATTAGACCCTTCCATCTTGTTGTAAGGATAAAATGAGAAAATATTTGTATAATGCTTAGTGCAGTGTCTAACACAGAGTAAGCACTTAATAAATGCTTGTTTCCTTCCCTCCCTTCCCCACCTCATGGATAGGGATACACAGACACATAAACAGACACACAGACACATAAACAGACACACAGACACACACCCCCCTTATCATCATAGGTTATATGATGATGAGGGGTGTGTGTGTGCGTGCATGTGTGTGCGTGCGTGTGTGTGTGTGTGTGTGTGTGTGTGTGTGTGTGTATGTACATCCACACATATGCAGCTAGGTGGCACAGTGAATGGATCGATGGGCCTATTTTTAAAGGGCTTAGCACATGGCAATCTCCATATAAATACTTATTCCCTTCCCTATTTTTTATGTTTTATAGATACAGAGAGAGAAAGATGACAGATAAATAGCTAATAATAATGATAGCTAGAATTTGTATAGTGCTTTGATTGGCAAAATACTTTACAGATATTATCTCATTTGATCTCCACTACAATCCTGGGAGATGAGAAAGCTAAAGCAGACCAAGGTTAGATAGGATTTTAACTTAGGTCTTCCTGATTCTAGATCATGTTGACTATGACATACCTATCTGCCTTACTCTATCTACAAAGAAAGATAGTTTGTTATTGTTCAGTTATCTTTCAGTCCTGTAATCCCATTTTATGATCCCATTTGGAGTTTTCTTGGCAAAGATACTAGAGTCATTATTTTACAGATAAGGAACTGAGGCAAATAAGGTTAAGTGACTTGCCCAGGGTCACACTAAAGTAAATATCTGTAAAGCCAATCTGTAAGTGAAAGATCTTTCCTGCCCATTGAATAGGCCTCAGGTGGGGCCAACAGAGGGAGGCCTGATTAGAGGCAGCCCCATGCCTTTTCACTAACTAGGTTTGAGGCCCTAGGCCCCACACCTTTTTGCTAAGTAGGCTCTGAGCCAGCAGGGCCCTGAAAAAACAGGGCATAAAAGCTCTGAGGTTGGCATTTTGCATTTGGGGGCACACTCATTGGAAGAGTGTTGGTGATTTGGCTAGACAAGACTCAGGGTAGCTGTTGGAGACCCGCCCCCCTTTCCCACCTTTGAAAACCCAGATGCTGGTGCTTCTCTGGTAACTGTGTATTGTGATTTGGTTAGATGGAAATGTTGATCCATTTATATTGTCTCTGTTAGTAATTTCTGTTTGCTCTGAAGTTCAGAGTACTGACTTTCCCCCCGAACCAAGTGAATGATATATGCATGTTTAATTAAAGTAAGATTGTTAACCCCTTAAAGTTGCTATCCTTAGAAAAGCAGATCAAAGAACCTGTACTAGCAGCCCTCCTGTGTGCTGGTGTTATTGGCCTTACACAGATGCAGTAGTGACAAGCAACATTGTTGTTACAGTGTCTAAGGCTAGTTTTGAACACAGGAAGATTTATCTTCCTGGCTCTAAGGCCAGCGCTCTATCTACTGAACCACTGAGCTGCCCCACAGAAAGATATAGGTAAGATGATAAAGTAAGATAAGGTAAGGTATGAATTTATTAAACACTGTACCAGGCATTGTGCTAAGCAGTAATGATACAAAAAAAAAAAAAACAGAAGACCATAAGTTCTTTTTTTTTCATAGTTTATTATTTAATATTTTTAGTTTTCAACATTGATTTCCACAAGATTTTGAGTTACAAATTTTCTCCCCATTTCTACCCCCACCCCAAGCTGGCATATCTTCTGATTGCCCCATTCCCCAGTCAGCCCTTCCTTCTGTCACCCCACTCACCCCATCTCCTTTCCCCTTAATTTCTTGTAGGGCAAGATAGATTTCTATGCCCCATTGCCTGTGTATCTTATTTCCCATTTGCATGCAAAACAACTTTTTTGGGGGGCATCTGCTTTTAAAATTTTGAGTTCCAAAGTCTCTCCCCTCTTCCCTTCCAACCCACCCTCCCTAAGAAGGCAAGCAATTCAACATAGGCCACACATGTATCATTATGCAAAACACTTCCACAATAATCATGTTGTGGAAGACTAACTATAATTCCCTCCACCCTATCCTGTCTCCCTTTATCCAATTTGCTCCCTTGACCCTGTCCCTTTTCAAAAGTGTTTGCTTCTGAGTACCTCCTCCCCCATCTGCCCTCCCTTCTATCATCCCCCCTTATCCCCTTCCCCCTACTTTCCTGTGGAGTAAGATGACCAATTGAGTGGGTATGCTATTCCCTACTCAAGTTAAATCCAAAGAGAGCAAGATTCATTCATTCCACCTCACCCTTTTTCCTTCCAATAGAAGTGCTTTTTCTTACCACGTTTATATGAGATAATTTACCCCATTCTATCTTTCCCTTTCTCCTTCTTTGAATATATTCCTCTCTCACCCCTTAATTTTATTTTAGTTTTTATATATCATCCCTTCATATTGAACCCACCCTGTGCCCTCTGTCTATATATGTGTATATTTCTTTCAACTACCCTAATGCTGAGAAAGAGCTCATGAACTGCACATATCATCTTTCCAGGTAGGAATGTAAACAAAACAGTTCAACTTTAGTAAGTCCCTTATGAATTCTCTTTCTTGTTCACCTTTTCATGCTTCTCTTGATTCTTGTGTTTGAAAGTCAAATTTTATATCCAGCTCTGGTCTTTTCATTGAGAAAGCTTGAAAGTCCTCTATTTTATTGAAAATCCATATTTTGCCTTGGAGCATGACACTCAGCTTTGCTGGGTAGGTGATTCTTGGTTTTAATCCTAGCTCCTTTGAGTTCCGGAATATCATATTCCAAGCCCTTTGATCCCTTAACGTAGAAGCTGCTAGATCTTGTATTATCGTGATTGTGTTTCCACAATATTCAAATTGTTTCTTTCTGACTGCTTGAAGTATTTTCTCCTTGACCTGGGAACTCTGGAATTTGGAGACAATATTCCTAAGAATTTTCTTTTTGGGATCTTTCTCAAGAGGTGATTCAGCAGATTCTTTCAATTTCTATTCTAGAATATCAGGGCAGTTTTCCTTGATAATTTCTTGAAAGATAATATCTAGGCTCTGTTTTTTGATCACAGCTTTCAGGTAGACCAATAATTTTTAAATTATCTCTCCTGGATCTATTCTCCAGGTCAGTGGTTTTTCCAATGAGACATTTCACATTGCCTTCCATTTTTTTTCATTCCTTTGGTACTGTTTTATAATATCTTGATTTCTCATAAAGTCACTAGCTTCCACTTGCTCCAATCTAATTTTTAAGGTGGTATTTTCTTTAGTGGTCTTTTGGACTTCCTTTTCCATTTGGCTAATTCTGCCTTTCAAGGCATTCTTTTCCTCATTGGCTTTTTGGAGCTCTTTTGCTATTTGAGTTAGTCTATTTTTTAAGGTGTTATTTTCTTCAGTATTTTTTGGGTCTCCTTTAGCAAGTCATTGACTTGTTTTTCATCATTTTCTTGCATCACTCTCGTTTTCCTTCCAAATTTTTCCTCTACTTCTCCTACTTGCTTTTCCAAATCCTTTTTGAGCTCTTCCATGGCCTGAGACCAGTTCATGTTTTTCTTGGAGGCTTTTGATGTGGGCTCTCTGACTTTGTTGACTTGTTCTGGCTGTATGTTTTGGTCTTCTTTGTCACCAAGAAAAGATTCTATAGTCTGCATCCTTTTTCACTGCTTGTTCATGTTCCAGCCAATTACTTGACCCTGGAGCTTTTTGTCAGGATATGACTGCTTATAGAGTAGAGAGTAGTCTGTCCCAAGCTTTAGGGGCTGTACTGCTGTTTTCAAAGCTACTTCTACTTCACCCTCATTGCAAGCTCTGCCACACCAGCATTCCTCCTCCCCCAAGAACCATCAACCAGGACCATTACCCAGATCCAAGCAGGGCAAAGCAAGAGAACCTGCCTCTGCACCAGCAAAGCTCTCCCTGCACTCCCACTCTGATCCACCACTTGATTCCTCCCAAGGGGTGGGCCTGGGGACGGAGGCAACCACAGCTGGAAACAGCCAGAGGAGCTTCTTGCTGCTTCCATTGCTGCTGCACCATCTCCACTGCCCCCAGGGCTGGGGCTGGACCGCTCTCACTGGGATCCAGCAGTTTTCCCACTAACCTGCTCCTTTGGCTTTTGGTGTTTGTGGGTTGAGAAGTCTGGTAACTGCCACAGCTCAGTGATTCATGGCCCTCAGGCCTGCTCCATCGACTCCTGATCTGGTTGGTCCTGGTGTGGCCCACGCTGGGCTGCACTCTGCTCCCAGCACCATGTGATAGATCCTTCCCTGGCTGCCCTGGGCTGGAGACCTGCTTTCCTTTGCTATTCCATGAGTTCTGCAGGCCTGGAATTAATTCAGAGACATTTTTACAGGTATTTGGAAGGATTTGGGGGTGAGCTTAGGCAAGACCCTGCTTTCCAGCTGCCATCTTGGCTCCACCCCGCCCAAGCCCTTAAGTTCTAATTGTGGGAAGACAATACATAAAGGGCGGTTGTAACTGTGCCTCCCCCATAAAAAGCCTTATTCAGCAATTAAATGTAATTTCGTTAGATTCAACTATTCATTCGAGTATGTCAAGATGTCCTGCGATCATGATTGTCATCCATCATGTTACCTATCTTTTTCCAACTTTGTATAGTCCACACCCTTGATGAGCATGCCATCTTTGACTTGATCCAAATCCCTGACGAAGTTTTTTGAACAGCCCAGGTCCAAGCACAGATTCTGAGGTATTCTGTAAGAGGTCTCCTTCCTAATTAACTCTAGCTCATTATGATTTCTTTTGGGGTCTGGTCATTCAACCAGTTCTTGAATCTGCCTAACTGATCTAACTAGTTCACATCTTTCCATCTTGCCTGAAAGAGTAATGATAGATTATGCAAAATTCTTTATTGAAATCTAGGTGTGCTATTTCTGTAACTTTCCCTCAATCTACTAATTTAGCAACATCATTTAAAAAGGAAATGAGGTTAGTCTGTCATGACCTCCTTTTGAGTAAACCATGCTGACTATTAATGATATCCTCTTCTTTTTCTAAATACTCATAACTTAGAGATTTAACCATGCATTCTAGAATTTTGTGAGGCAGGAATATCTCTTGCTCACATGGAAAAGCACCAAGGGAAAGGCAGTCAGAAAAATACCTTCAACATAAGGCTTTCTTGGGCTTCAGGGTATTTGCTTCTAGTTCCCTCTTTTCCCCCAAATTTGCCATGTAGTCTCCATTTTGTATATTTTTAAAATATAATATTGATGTCACCACCATAGAATATACTCTCCTCAAGGCACAAGCTGTTCCATTTTTAACTCTGCATCCCCAGTGTCTTAATGATGAATCAATTGCAATAGTGTGAATTGTGATACCGGTTTCTCGCAGAAACAAAAAGCAGTCCCTAGAGCAGAGCTTGTTAACCTGGGGTTCAAAGACTCTTACAGTGTCCATGGAGAGATATCAGGGAATCTTTGAATGTGGATAAGAAAAATTATGTCCTTATTTCAGTATAATTACTTTCCCCTGTAATCCTATGTATTTTATTTTATGCATTTAAAACAATTTTTTTGAGAAGGATCCATATGTTTCACAAGACCACCAAAGAAATTCATGACATAACAAAGGGTACATGCCCCTGCAATGACTATTATTGTTATATAGCCTTACAAGTCCCATTATCTTTCTGTTCAAAGTCAGTTGTGCCTTCTAGATTATTCTTAGAGGCATTTACACTTGAAATAGAGAAAGAAAAGAGTTTATTTGTAGGGTCCACTATTTATTCCCTAATAAATGTGAGGACTGCATTTCAAGTTTTGTATTTGATCACAGACAGAATCTTTTTGTGACCTCTCTAAGCATCATCCTTCCTGTCTTGAGAGATAGGAAGTTCTGTTTTTAAAACAAGTAGCTGTTCATTTGTATGAAAGGTGAGTCATTGTGCTATAATATTTAAATTTATCAAAACAATTTGAATGATTTCTAAAATCAAATTCCATTTTAACATCTGCCTATTTAGGCTTTTGCTTGCAAATGTTTGTTCTTAGAATTTTGTTTGTTTAGCATTTCCTCATTATTTTTGGAGCAAAATTCTAAAGATGGATTGTTCTTTCTTAAAAGTATATTATGTTTTTTGTGAAATTCTATTCCATGTTCCAAGAAGAGAATATTCTACATATCTTAGATGATTAGATAAAGGCCTGAGGCCATTCTTGATATTGATAGAATTAAATAGGGATTTGAGTTGATTTAATACAGAAAAAGATGATTTAGAATCAAAGTCTGCTTATCTTTGTTTTTCTAGTAGAAACTTACCTCATCACATACAAATCATTTAGAAGATTTCTGACTCTACATTTTAATTTTCATTTTATGGAATAGCAGTCTGCTGTTATTAAAAAAGATTATTACATGTGGGAAGAGCATTCATCTGGTGTCTGTTTTCAAATACTGAGTTACAAAATTTGAAGTTAATTTCAGAGCACAAAAAGCTACTAGTCAAAACAGTGCTATCATTTTGAAAATGTTATTCAATTATTTAAAGTATATTTATGTGAAAATGTGGGGGATGGCTGCACAAATATCTTATAAAGAGAGCTTTAGACCAAAAAGCAACTACTGATCTGTAGCCTAGAAACTGGACAGAGGGATCTTGAGAGGATAATTGGGGCCTGCCTTGCCAATTGGACCACACTCAACCCTTTCCAGACAGATGGAGAATCAGTCCCATTTTAAAAGACCTGTGAAGTAGATTCTATTACCTCCTTCTATATCACATTACAGAATCTGAAAAGCCCCATGGTTAGGGTGTTTTTCCCTTTATTCACAATGCCAAACCTATAGTTTTAAATTCTGTCCTCTTATTTTCTAACAATGGTGATGGAAACTCAGTACACTCTTTGTCTCTCTCAACACTTCTTATAATTATGTTGAATTCCTCTATTTTTTCCTCATCAATATTGATTTCTACTCTCTAATTGTTGTCTTGATCTTCATAGTGTCAAGTTCTATGATCTTCATAGTGTCAGGATTAGTCTGTAGTGAACACTGGATTTAGAATGAAGAAACCTGGCCTCTAATCCTGCCCCTGCAACTTGTTAGTTATGTCTGTTTTCTCATCTGCAAAATAGAAATAAGAATACCTATACTACCTATTTCACCTGGCTTTTGTAAAAGACTTTGTAAATGGTGAGGTGATTTGTAAATCTCATCATTATACTTACCTCATTCTCATCTTTTTTTATACTTTTCAAATAGAAAAAATCCTGGAATAAATTGTTACACCGCTTTATACCTTTATATTCCTTTTTCCATGAACTATTTATCTAGGTAGATAAAAGAATCTGCTTTTTGTCACTGCATAAAATATTAAGTTGGAAACTCATTTTCTACAGGCTCACAGAAAGCATGACTACAAGACTTGATAACAGAGATAACATGTATTTCATCCTGTTCCCACATATTTAGATCTCCTTGTTCAAGTCTTTGTACTTTGGTTTTTATTTTTATTAATAGTATTTTATTTTTTTCCAATTATATGTGAAGATTTTTGTAAAATTTTAAGTTCCAAATTTCTCTCCCTCCCTCCCCTTCCTCCACCCAAGACTATAAGCAGTCTGATACAGGTTATGCGTGTAGAATCATGTTAAACGTTGTAAAAGAAGAATCAGAACGAAAGGGAAAAAACATGAAAAAAAATGAAGAGCCAAAAAAGTGAAAATAGTATGCTCTGATTTGCATTCAGACTCCACAGTTCTTTCTCTGGATGTGCTTAGCATTTCCCATCATGAGACTTTTAGAATTATCTTGGATCATTGTATTGCTGAGAAGAGCTAAGTCTATCATAGTTAATCATCATGTAATGTTGCTGTTGCTGTGTAAAACGTTCTCCTGGTTCTGCTCACTTTACTCAGCATCAGTTCATGTGAGTCTTTCCTGGTTTTTCTTAAATCTGCCTGCTCATCCTTTCTTATAGCACAGTAGTATTCCATTACATTCAGAGACTACAACTTGTTCAGCCATTCCCCAATTGATGGACATCCCCTCAATTTCCAATTCTTTGCCACCACAAAAAGAGCTGCTATAAATTTATTCGTACATCTGGATCTTTTTCCCTTTTATATAAACTCTTTGGGATATAGACCTAGTAGTGATATCGCTGGATCAAAGAGTATGCACAGTTTCATAGCCCTTTGGGCATAGTTCTAAATTGCTCCCCAGAAGGGTTGGATCAGTTCATAACTCCACTGACAATGCATTAATGTTCCAATTTTCCCACATTTATTATTTTCCTTTTCTGTCATGTTAGCCAATCTGCTAGGTGTGATGTGGCACCCCAGAGTTTTAATTTACATTTCTCCAATCAATAGTGATTTAGAGCATTTTTCATATGATTATAGATAGGTTTAATTTCTTCATCTGAAAACAGCCTGCTCATATCCCTTGACCACTTATCAATTGGGGAATGACTTGTATTCTTATAAATTTGACTCAGTTCTCTATATATTTTAGAAAGGAAGCCTTTATCAGAAACATTGGCTATAAAAATGTTTCCCAGCTTTCTGTTTTCCTTCTAATCTTGGTTGCGTTGGTTTCATTTTGCAAAATCTTTTAAATTAATGTAATGGAAATTTTCTATTTTGCATTTCATAATGTTCTCTATCTCTTGTTTGGTGATAACTCCTTCCCTTCTCCGTAGATCTGACAGGTAAACTGTTCCTTGCTCTTCTAATTTACTTATGGTATCATGTCTAAATCATGCACCCATTTAAACCTTATCTTGGTACAGGGTGTGAGATGTTGTTCTGTGCTTAGTTTCTGCCATACTATTTTCCATTTTTCCAAGCAGTTTTTGTCAAATAGCAAGTTCTAATCCTAGAAGCTGGAATCTTTGGGCTTAACAAAGAGTAGATTACTATAGTCATTGACTACCATGTTCAAGTCTTTTTACTTTGAAACTTTTTGTCCCACGTAAATATCAGGCCATTGGACCCAGATGGCTCTGGAGGAGAAAGTAAGTATGGCGAGCTTGCACAGTCCTCCATCACTCAAATCAAAGTCAACTGCAAGTCATGTCATCATTTCTCTGATGTCATGGTCCTCTTCAAGAATGAAGGACAAACACACAACAACCCATGTATCTTGGAGATTATTTGTATTTGAAATGGCAACATTGATTTGAAAAGTTCTGAAGTTTTTATGAATCAATATTAGGCCTGAGCAATTGCGGGCAACAAAAATAATTGTGTTCACTATAGTTTGTTGGTTGAAGCACCAAGAATATTTACGGGTCTATAGTGTAGTGTATAATGTGTAGCTATTCTCCCAAATCCTATTTGCATTGGTACTGGAGAAAATAAAGATAGTAAAAATAAATAGAGTGTTTTTCACATCTATTCTAGAATGACTTTCAAATTAGAATATAGTGGCTTCAGATTTTTTGGGTATTTTCCCAATCTGTTATGATCCATCTTAAAATTTTGAAAGTATACATTAATACTGGTACGTAGTAGGTAGTAATCACTTTAAACATGTTTTTCCCTTCAGCTTTGATATCTGTATGTTAGTAAGTCTCTTAAAGTTTTCAAATGAGCCCTTCTCTTTGATATACTTATGTTAATTTGTTTTGCCTGGAGTAGACCAAGGCATTTATAGGTGTTGCCTCAGTGTGATCTCCAGATTCAATCTTGATACCTTCAGTCTCTGTCTTTCCTTAGCATACATTCAGAATTTTACACTTAATGAGTCCAAATGATTTTTGATAACACTGGATAAAGATTCTATGAATTGAAGGAGCTACTTAATGTGTTTTTGGTAGATCCATCTTATTTATTGTCACCCATAGACATAAAGTGATTTTGATTAATAAAATATTTTAGTTAGGCTCCTATGATTTATAAGCCACGCTTAGTTCTTTTTAGGAGAGGTGGAAAGTTATTTAAGCCTAGGTTGAAACATAATGACCTTAATCTGTCTCCCTGAAAAAAATAACACATTTTAAACGATTATTTCTTGATGTTATTTGTGTTAGTGGCATCTTTTAAGTAGAAAACAATTTTCCATGTGAATATTAAATGCTTTCATGTTGTCATACTTTTTGGTCTGTTTTTATATTTATAGTATGTGAATAAGGGATGAGTGTAGAACTGAGTCACAGGCTTCAAAATAATCAAAAGTTTGTCATAGTGCTTGCAGGCAGTTTGTTCACTAATTACTTAATTGATAATGTTATTTCTTATTCCCCTGGAGCTTTCTGGCACACCCTCTTTGCTCTTAAACCAATAATAATTTTTCTTCTTGGAGCTGTTTATAGATTTTTGGGGGGGTATAGATAAAATATGTGAATAGTTTATTTCAGTATATACATGTATATTTGGCCTATATTTGGAGGATCTTGTTCTAATCTTTTGGAAATAGGTATGAGATACCTATTGATAAAAGCTAGTCAAGTGCATGACTAGTAATTAATGTACAACTGTTGAGTGAATAGTTGTCCTATTTTGTAATAGTCTCAGGGGCCTGGTTCTAGCTCTGGAATCATCAACTCCAAAACTTGAAGTCTTCCACTATTGCTATTTTTATACATAGGTCCAGAGCTATGTGACTTATTCTTTTAGTCACTCACAAAATGTTTCCATCATTTCCCTTAATCCAATACCCAAAAAGCCTACCATCATTTCAAATTGATTAATGATTGGTTCACACATTGAATTACAGAAAAAAAATCCTTAATGCCTATGTCATGCTGTTGGATAATTGATTGATTCAGTTGAATCATCTGGGGTTTCTCTGATCATATTGTTTGAAGTGCCAGTGAAACCTCCCACACTTTTAGTGAAGGTAAGGAGGGAGTGCATTCCAGGAATGGAGATAGCTTATGGAACATGAGATGCTGAGTACAGGAAACACATGAGCCAATTTGAATGGAATTTTGAGTTTATAAAGGGAAGTGGGAGCAGATTGTGAAAGGTTTTGAATGCCAAACTGGGGAGTTCATATTTTATCTTTGAAGTGATAGGGATCCAATGGATATTCTTAAGCAACAGAGTTACATGGTTAGGCTCTGCTTTATGAAGATTTATTTTGGCACCTTTGTAGAGGCTAGATTAGAGACTGGAAGCAGGATGACAATTGAAAATTCTCTTGGTGAGAGATGATGAGGGTCTGCATTGTTCATATTAACAATGGTAATAGTTAGCCTTTGAAAAGCTTCTTATGTCCATTATTCAATCTGGTTTTTATGAGAGACATAGAGGTACATACTGCCATTTTCCTTTTTTAATAAATAAGGAAGCTAGGAGAGGGTTTCTGGGCAAGTAGAGAGAGGGGACAGATAGAAGTAATATTGTGATGATTGAATAGATAACAATTGGCAACATCAGTTTGACTGTGGAGTGAAGGAGAGTGAAGATTTGAGGATGTCCTTAAGGTGTCTAGCAGGACAGTAGCAACCTCAACAGAAAAAGGAAAGTGATTTTGCCAAGGTCACACTCTTAGTAAACATCAGAGATTAGGTTTGAACAGGCCTTACGTTTCCTCAGATGGAATTTTTTCTGCAACATGCTTGCAATGCTTCTTATCTGTTCAAACTCCTCCAAGACAATGTAGAATATGTTAATTTTTTTTGAGCTTGACTATTGGCCCTTGTGGAACATGCATAAGAAGTGTCTCTAAGTTTTAAAAATATTTCTGAAAAATTGGGGAAAAATCTTTACAACCAGTGTCTCTGATAAAGGAATCATCTAAAATATGCAGGGAACTGAGCCAAGTTTATAGGAATACAAGCCATTCCTCAATTGAGAAGTGGTCAAAGAATATGAATAAGTGGTTTTCAGAGGAAGAAATTAAAGGTGTCTATAGGCATATGAAAAAATGCTCTAAATCACTATTGATTAGAGAAATGCAAATCAAAACATCTCTCAGGCACCACATCTCTCCTGTCAGATTGGCTACCATGACAAAACAGGAAAATGATAAATGCTGGAGAGGATGTGGGAAAATTGGAACATTGTTACATTGTTGGTAGAGTTGTGAACTGATCCAACCATTCTGGAGAGCAATTTGGAACTATGCCCAAAGGGCTATACAATGTGCATACCCTTTGATCCAGCAATACCACTTCTAGGGCTATATCTCAAAGAGATCACACAAGTGGGAAATGGACCCATATATACAAAAATATTTATAGTAGCTATTTTTGTGGTGGTAAAGAATTGGAAATCAAAGGGATGCCCATCAATTGGGGGATGGCTAAGCAAATTGTGATATATGAATGTAATGCAATACTATTGTGCAATAAGAAATGAGGAACAGACATACTTCATTATAACCTGGAAAGACTTATATGAACTGATGCTGAGTAAGGGAAGCAGAACCAGGAGATCATTATACACGATTACAGACACACAGTCTCTGTGAGGACTAACTTTGATAGACTTGACTCCTCTGATCAATACAAGGTTCAAAGACAGCTCCAAAAACTCATGATGGAAAAAGCTACGGACATCCAGAGAAAGAATTATGGAGTCTGAATGCAGATTGAGGCAAACAATTTGAACTCTTTTTTTCCCATTCTGTTTTGGTTTTGTTTCTCCTTTCTCAGGATTCATTCCATTGATTATAATTCTTCTTTACAACTAGACTGTTATGTAAGTAAGTTCAATGTGAAGGTATATGTAGAACCTACATTGGATTACATGCTGTCTTGGGGGGAGGGGAGAGGAGAGGGAGGGAAAGAAAATTTGGAACCCCAAAATTTGTGGAACTGAATGTTGTAAAGTAAAAAAAATCTGTATTAAAAATATTTCTGAAATAATTTCTCTTTCTCTTGTGTTTTTTTCTAAAGCATGGTTCCTGGCCTGTGAAATTATTTAAAACAATATTTAAATAGTTATTTCAATGCTTTCCTTTGTAATTCTATGTATTTTATTTTATTTAAAACATTATTTTGAGGAATACATAGATTCCTTTGTAGTTGCTTGCATGTTATATCCCCTAGTAGAATCTGTTCTCTTTGAGATCAGAGGTAGTCTTTTAACCTTTCTTTGTACCCCTAACACTTAACACAATGCCTAGAACATAATAGGTTCTTAATAAACTTTTATTAACTGACAGACACAAAATTCAGACTTTCTGTCCTAGACTTACCTTCTACAGATAGAAACTTCTCATTTACTATTTTCTAAGGAAATGAGAGGGTCCACTTATTGCACTAGAGATCTGGGGAATCCAAAAATTAATGCTTGGCTTCAAATATTTTACTGTAATTATTCTGTTGTTTTGTAGTATTTCCCACATGAATTTGTTGTTAATTTGTCACTTCTTCATGCTTTATCAAGCTGTGGTCCAGTCCCCTCCAAGCTAGCTAGAAAACCGTCAAAAAGATACCATGAAATGGTGAAGACTGAGAACATGAATTTGTCAAAGAAAAGGCTTTAAAGAGAATTGTTCTTAAAGAATAGCCAGCACTATAGTGTCATCACTTCCTTTATCATCTGAAAGATTTCTGTGTTTTCAGGAAGAAAATATTATCCATCACTGTTGCACTAGAAAAATTCATACTGGGTCATTTTATAGATGTCAAACACCATAGAAGGAGCAAAGAGACCACACGGTATTAACACTGAGCTTCAGTTTGTGTGCCTTGTACCTTGTTCAAAAATAATTGACTCATTAATCTTACCCATATCAATCTGGTCCCATTATGCAGGTTAAACAGAGGGTAATTCTCATAAGTGGATATATGTTGGTTTACAGAGAGGCATGCATTTGACATATTGTCTTAACATGAAATCAATAATAAATTAACAATTGCAAAGAAAGCAGGTAGATGTTTTCAAGGTAAAAACTCCATTGAAATGCATGAATTCTAATATTTTGTTAACAATATGAAAAAAGTAGTGTATTAAGTCAGAAGCCTATAATAAAATTCAAGAGATACCTAGGTTCCGAAAGTTATTAGTTTTGTGACTAGGGGCAAATCATTTAATTTCTTTGAGACTGTTTCCTTATCTACAAAGTAGGTGTAATAATTCCTGTAATATCTTTGTCACAGGACTATTGTGAGGTAAAGGGAGAAACTTTACAATGTAAAATGTTTTGTAAACCTTAAAGATCTATGTCAACTATCATTGATGCGTTGGGAGTAGCTGGATGGTGGGGTGGATAGAGGAGTCAGGAAGATCTGAATTCAAATCTTACCCCAAACACTAGTCTTGTGACCCTGGCAAATCATTTATACACTCAATCCCAGGTTCCTTATCTGTAAAGTGAAGATAATGATAGTACCTCCCTCAAAGAGTTATTGTGGGGAACAAATAATACATATTAGCCACTGGTGTTTATTATTATTATTATTATTGGTGGTGGTGGTGGTAGTAATAGTAGTAGTAGTAGTAGTAGCAGTAGCAGCTGTGGTAGTAGTTGTAGCAGCAGCTGTAGTAGTAGTAATGACTGGTTGCTATTCATACACATCAGTATTTCACTGAGTTGTTGAATATTGACTTAATGACTCTTTGAGTTGAAATTCCCTCAATGAAATCTGTGACAGGTCGTCTTCCCAGCTAAAGCTTACTCTCTTTCAATGATGAGCCACTCATTACTTAGCAAGTCAGACTATTTCATTTTCAGACAGCTTTTATTGTTGAAACATTCTTCTTTCATAGAATCTCAGACTTGGACAGGACCTCAGAGATTGTGTAGTTCAGCCTGTATCTGAGTAGGAACACTGTTAACGACATCGCTGACAAGTCATCCAGCTTCTGCCTAATGACCTTCTGGGGTAGGGAATTTACTACCTTTTGAGGCAGCCTTTTCCACTTTTAGACACCTTGAATTGCTAGTTTCTCTTCATATTGAGATAAAATCTTTTTTTCTTTATATTGAGATAAAATCTTTTTCTCTGTCACTGTCATCCATTATTCTTCATTCTTTCCTTTGGGAACAAGTAAACATGTCTAATTCCTTTTACCTGACAGCCCTTCAAATATTTAAAGACACTTGTCATTTGTCCTGTGTGTTTTCTCTATATCAAGGGGAAAATTGGGTCATGGAGCAGAATGTAAACATCTCTCCTCTTCATATAAAGAACATTTCCATATTTCCTAAGTCAAACCTTTTAGGGGAAATGCTGTATCACCTGAACCCCACAGCCATTTATGGTAAACTCATCAAGTAACATTTAAAATAGGGATCGACATGATGTAATGGAAAGATTGTTGCTCTGAGACTTAAGAGCTCTCTCTAGCTTCTGGTTCTAGCTCTTCCATTAACTCACACTATGACCTTTCATGAATCACATGACCTCTTTGGGCTTCTGCATCCTTATCTGTAAAGGGAGGGGGTTCAACTTGGTTATACCTAAGGGGAGTAGACTGGTACAATAATAAGACTGTTGGATTTGGAATGAGAAGCTTGGGATTTAATTCCTGACAAGTTTGGCAAGTTATTTCACTTCTTTGTGACTCAGTTTCCTCATCTATAGAATGAGAGAGTTGACCAAAATGGTTTCTAAGTTTTCTTTTCACTCTGAGTTTATGTTCCTCTGACTGAAGTTCCCTTGCCCAACCTTGGTCAAGTACCTTTTCCTCTCTAACACCTTCCTTGACAACTTCAGCTCTCCCTTCCAAGAATTCCCATTTCCCTTTTGACCATGTTAATCTGTAGAATTCTATAATAATGAGCTTTCCAATGATGGAAAAAACCTCTTTTGTGAATAATCTTTTTGTGGTTAAAGTATGGATAATTATGGTGGACCATGTTTCCATTATTAAATCTCTACTTCTAAGATAGGTTATTATTGCTTTCCAATATAATTAAATGATATTATGGAAAAATATTTTTATTTTTTTCTTGCTTTTTTATTGGGACATACGTCAGAAATAAACCTATGAACCAGCATTCTATTTATACTCCTAGTGTCAAGGATAATAATTTGTTTTAAAGATGGTGCACTTCCATTAAAGCCATCAGTCTCTATGAGTAAAAAAATAGTGTTTCTTTTTCTTTATGTGTATTTGAACTTTATGCCTTTTGCTTCAAACAGGGTCCTAGGCTTAGTGAACTTTTCCATAATAGAAGCTGTAATCAAGCCCACAGTAGTGCTCGAGTTAACACCTGATCATCTTTCATAATATAAGAGTGAACAGAATCCATATTAATGAATTTAATGATTACTTTTCCTCATTGTAGCATATTCGTAAAATATATGCATCCATTCAAAGATGATACCTTTTGTAATAATTATCCATGAAGAAAAGCCTTTCTTTTGGTTTGCAGATGAATTCAGAGTCATACCCAGATACTGCTAAAATACTTTAACCACAAAAAGATTATTCACAAAAGAGGTTTTTTCCATCATTGGAAAGCTCATTATTATAGAATTCTACAGATCAACATGGTCAAAACGGAAATAGGAATTCTTGGAAGGGAGAGCTGAAGTTGTCAAGGAAGGTGTTAGAGAGGAAAAGGTACTTGACCAAGGATGGGCAAGACAGCAGAAGATGGGGATGCAACAGAATTCTGTAGAGTAGAAAGAGTTCTACTATATTTTAAGCTTCTTGAGGAATGAGGCCCCATCTTATGCATTATGTGCTTTTAAGGCTGTGTATAATATAAAGTTTTGGACACAATAGATGCTCAGTACATATGATATGAATGGATAAATGAAACAGCCCAGCAAATATAATAATGAGGGTAGTGTGTGCAGGTTTTGATGGACACTAGGCTCAATAGAGAAGGATTCTTTTTTACAGGCAGTACTAGATCTGGAGTCAGAAATCGTGTGTTCAGATGCTGCTTTTTACTTTTTATAATCTGTATGATTTTAGTTACCCTGGTCCATAGTTTCCTCAACTGTGCATAAAAGTCTGAACTAGATAAAGGGTTCTTTGTTAGGAAATGGTGGATCCCTTAGGGGGTCTGTGAACTTGGATGGAAAAAATATTGCTTCATTTCCATATAATTGAATTATATTGAATTCAATTTTAATTGAATTTCTTTGTAATCCTATGTATTTTATTTTGTGTATTTTTAAACATTAGTCTGAGATAGTGTCCATAATTTTTAACAGACTGGTAAAGGGGTCTGTACCATATCAAAAATAAAAGTTAAGAATCACTGGGTATGATTCTTAAGATCCCTTCCAAAAAGAAGTCCTATAACCTACCAGATCTTAGCTCAGCTCTATAATGGGGCAGGAAGACAATTTTCTCTTCATATTTGGAAAAAAACAAATTCCCCAGTGTGAGAACAACAATCACTCAGTATTCCTAGCAAGATTTTGTAGACTGACTTAGTTTTCATCCAATATAGTTATTTAATCCTGAAGGCATAATTGAGTTTAGTGGGTTTTAAAAAAAAAGCTATTGTTAAAGAAAAAATCCACCACCTCTTCCTCCTTTGGGGTTTCAGGTCAGAGAAAAAGAAAAACAGGAAGGGAGTGTTGTAATCACTGAAATGACATGACATGTTAAACTGCCGTGAAGATTGATTTAATAAGACAACAGATATATGTAAAGGAAAGTTGTTCTTTCTGGTTTCAACTCTTAGATGAGGCTCAGTTTATATATGAGAATGGATTTTTCTTACTTTATTTTTTTCATTTCTGTATTTTTATTGATTTGTTAAACATTTCCCAATTAAATTTTTTTGATTTATTTAATTTATTTAATATATTTAGTTTTCAGCATTGATTTTCACAAGAGTTTGAATTATGAATTTTCTCCCCATTTCTACCTCCCGCCCACTCCAAGATGGCGTATGTTCTGGTTGCCCCATTCCCCAGTCAGCCCTCGCTTCTGTCACCCCACTCCCCTCCCATACCCTTCTGCCTTCCTTTCTCGTAGGGCAAGATAAATTTCTATGCCCCATTGCCTGTGTATCTTATTTCCTAGTTGCATGCAAAAACTTTTATTTTTTTGTTTTTGAACAACTGTTTTTAAAACTTTGAGTTCCAAATTCTCTCCCCTCTTCCCTCCCACCCACCCTCCCTAAGAAGGCAAGCAATTCAACATAGGTCGCATGTGTATCATTATGTAAAACCCTTCCACAATATTCATGTTGTGAAAGACTAATTATATTTTGCTCCTTCCTAACCTATCCCCCTTTATCCAATTTTCTCCCTTGACCCTGTCCCTTTTCGAAAGTGTTTGTTTTTGATTACCTCCTCCTCCTATCTTCCCTCCCTTCTATCATCCCCACTTTTTTATCTTCTTCCTCCTTCTTTCCTGCGGGGTAAGACACCCAATTGAGTGTGTATGATATTCCCTCCCCAGTTCAAATCCGATGAGAGCAAGATTCACTCATTCCCCCTCACCTGCCCCCTCTTCCCTTCCTACAGAACTGCTTTTTCTTGCCACTTTTATGCGAGATAATTTACACCATTCTATCTCTCTCTTTCTCCCTCTCTCAATATATTCCTCTCTTATCCCTTAGTTTGATTTTATTTTTTTAGATATCATCCCTTCATTTTCAACTCACCCTGTGCCCTGTCTCTCTCCCTCTCTCTCTCTCTCTCTCTCTCTCTCTCTCTCTCTCTCTCTCTCTCTATATATATATATATATATATATATATATATACACACACACACATACACATACACATATGTATACATACATATATACATATATATACGTATATATGTATATATATATATGCACATTCCCTTCAGCTACCCTAATACTGAGGTCTCATAAATTATACACATCATCTTTCCATGTAGGAATGTAAACAAAACAGTTCAACTTTAGTAAGTCCCTTATGATTTCTCTTTCTTGTTTACCTTTTCATGCTTCTCTTCATTCTTGTGTTTGAAAGTCAAATTTTCTATTCAGCTCTGGTCTTTTCACTAAGAAAGCTTGAAAGTCCTCTATTTTATTGAAAGTTTATATTTTGTCTTGGAGCATGACACTGAGTTTTGCTAGATAGGTGATTTTTGGTTTTAATCCTAGCTCCATTGACCTCCAGAATATTTTATTCCAAGCCCTTAGATCTCTTAATGTAGAAGCTGCTAGATCTTGTATTATTCTGATTGTGTTTCCACAATACTCAAATTGTTTCTTTCTGGCTGCTTGCAATATTTTCTCCTTGATCTGGGAGCTCTGGAATTTGGCGACAATATTCCTAGTAGTTTTCTTTTTGGCATTTTTTGAGGAGGTGATCTGTGGATTCTTTCAATTTCTATTTTACCCTCTGGCTCTAGAATATCAGGGCAGTTCTCCTTGATAATTTCTTGAAAAATAACGTCTAGGCTCTTTTTTGATCCTGGCTTTCAGGTAGTCCAATAATTTTTAAATTATCTCTCCTGGATCTATTTTCCAGGTCAGTGGTTTTTCCAGTGAGATATTTCACATTGTCTTCTACTTTTTCATTCCTTTGGTTCTGTTTTATAATATCTTGATTTCTCATAAAGTCACTAGCTTCCACTTGCTCCAATCTAATTTTTCAGGTAGTATTTTCTTCAGTGGTCTTTTGGACCTCCTTTTCCATTTGGCTAATTCTGCCTTTCAAGGCATTCTTTTCCTCATTGGCTTTTTGGAGCTCTTTTGCCATTTGGGTTAGTCTATATTTTAAGATGTTATTTTCTTCAGTATTTTAGCAAGTCATTGACTTGTTTTTCATCGTTTTCTTGCATCATTTTCATTTCTCTTCCCAATTTTTCCTCTACTTCTCTAACTTGCTTTTCCAAACCCTTTTTGAGCTCTTCCATGGCCTGAGACCAGTTCATGTTTTTCTTGGATGCTTTTGATGTAGGTTCTTTGACTTTGTTGACTTCTTCTGGTTGTATGTTTTGTTCTTCTTTGTCACTAAAGAAAGATTGCAAAGTCTGAGACTGAATCTGAGTCCGTTTTTGCTGCCTGGCCACGTTCCCAGCCAACTTACTTGACTTGAGTTTTTTGTTGGGGTATGACTGCTTGTAAAGAGTACTTTGTTCCAAGCTTGAGGGGATGCGTTGTTGTTTTCAGAGCTATTTCTATACAGCCAGCTCTGCCACACCAGCACTCCTCCTTCCCCCAGAGCCACCAACCTTGATCTGACTCAGATCTTAAGCAGGGTCTTTACTCCTGCTCTGATCCACCACTTAATTCCTCCCACCAGGTGGGCCTGGGGCCAGAAGAAACTGCTGCTGTAGTTCTGTAGCTGCACCCCCTCCGCTGCCTCCAGGGTGGTGGCCGAACCATGAACTCCTATCACTCTGTCCCCTGCAGCTTTTCCCACTAACCCTCTCTGTTGTCTTTGGTTTTTGTGGGTTGAGAAGTCTGGTAACTGCCACAGCTCACTGATTCAGGGCACTAGGGCTTGTTCTGCCTGCCTCCTGGTCTGGTTGGTCCTGCCGCCACCCATGCTGGACTCTGCTCCGCTCAGCTCCCAGCTCCATGTGCAATAGACCTTACCCAGAGACCATCCAGTCTGTCCTGGGCTGAAGCCCTGCTTCCCTCTGCTATTTTGTGGGGTCTGCAGTTCTAGAATTTGTTCAGAGCCATTTTTATAGGTTTTTGGAGGGACCTTGCAGGGAGCTCATGCAAGTCCCTGCTTTCCAGCTGCCATTTTGGCTCCACCCTGATTTTTCTTACTTTAGCAACGCATTGAAGGTGGAATTAACTATGCTTAGAATGGCAATTAATTTTCTGAAAATTTTTACCCCAACAAAAATTGACAAGTAAAGTGGTGATGGAACATTTTTGAGACTCAAATGGATCATTTCCACTGATTTCTTTGAATTTGAATTATAGCACACCCCAGTACTTTATGAACATTTGTTTTAGATCAATTTGTGCATAAAATGGGGTAGCTGAAATTCTTATCTTCATAGATAAAGCTTGGATTTAATGTTTGTGATAACTCAGCTATTGTGGGCATTTGACACATTTTGGTTCACTCTGAAAGAAGGATGGATGATTTAGAGCAAGGTTAAGAGTCCTTTGTATATGTCAGTCGGTAACATTTTTGAGTACCTATTTTGCAATGATTGTAGTTCTTATTTATATAGTAATTTAATGTTTGCAAAGTACATTCTCTACAACAACCCTTTGAAGTAAGTGTTGCAAGTATTGATCATCCCTATTTTATGGATTACAAAGCTGGTGAGTGTCAGTCTGGGATTTAACCTTCAGTCTCTTGACTTAAAGTCTACCATTCTCTCCATTACCTCGTCATGTCTGTGCTAAGAAAACTAAGTTTGATGAAGGGTGTAGCTGAATAAAAAACACGACCCCAGGCTGAGATGACTTTGCCATTTGTGGAAATGTTAAATCTCCCTCGCTCCCGCAGAGAGGTGCTTAGAATCAAATACACATAAACAGATGGACACACCAACACTAATGTCATCTGTGTTCTCAGCACAGTGCCTGGCATATAGTAGTTGCTTAATAAATGTTTATTTATGGATTGATCTTGTAGAGTTAAATATATCACTGTAAGCATGGCATGTTACCTAGTTGCTGTGAAAGATTGCTTCCAAATGTGTTAACATTTACCACCTGAAAATATGCTACAGTTTGAAAGAGTATTGTAGGCACCTAGGTAGTATCAATGAAAAGTGTTAGACTTGAAATTAGGAAGGCCTGAGTTTAAATCTTGCCTTAGATACTTATAGCTGTGTAACCGTGGGCAAGTCACATCTGTTAGTCTCAGTTTCCTTATTTGTTAAATGGAGGATATAATAATACCTACTTTACAGGGTGGTTGTGACGATAGAATAAGACAATTTGTAAAGTATTTTGCCAACATTAAAGCACAATATAAAGTTATTGTTTACTATTATTATTATCATTTATTATATACTTGTTCAGCTATGTGTACATATGCATCCTCTTTAAGACTGTAGTGATTTTTATTCTAAGTACAGCCAAGTTTTAAGCTCTGATAGTAGGAGAAATAGGGGAAAAAATGTCAATTAAATAAAGGCTGCCAAATAGGCAGGCAGCCTAATGTGTTGGAGAGAGCATTTGAGTCTAGCTTTAGACACATTCTGCCCATCTCATTGCTTAAAGTCATTTTCCTATAAGTGCTCTCAGGCAACTTTTGAGACAGTAAGTTGGGAAATGGATGCTGATCTTCATTGTAGAGTGAGTTTCCTCACTGAGAGCTCCTTGCACCAATGAAATCACAAGTCTGGACCAAAAAGTAGACTACCCTTGTGGAAATAGAACTGGAACCATTGTATTCCCCCCTTAGGCTTGAATTTATGCTTTGGCATGGGTGGAACCATCTCTCTCTTTAATCAAAAAAAATCTACATTTCCCCTCTTTATTTCCTCATATTTCAAGCAGGTGCATTTCCATTGCATCATAAACTAACTCCTTGGGGGAAGGAACTATTTTTGCCTTTCTGTGTGTTCTGAGCACTTAGCACAGTGCCTGGCACATAGTAGGCACTTAATAAATTCTTGTTGATTTGATGTGACAAAATGTAGTCAGTATTTTTGATAGAATCATAACAACAACAACTAAAGTTGTCTCTTGTTCTTCATCATGGCCCAGAGATAGTCTTGTGTGCTCAAAGTGCTCAGGGCACAGCATGAATTACAAGTCCTACCAAGCTTGTGAGTAGCTTTTGATAATGGATCCAATGTCTGCCATCCATGGAGCCAACCTAGCTAAATTCAGAGAGGCTCACGTTTAGATTAACCATAAGGTGCAATTTTTTTAAACCACAACAACTTTTGAAGACCATTTAAGTCATAAAGGTTCATAACATAATATGTTTAGAGCCAGAATTGACATTTGTTCAGACATTTTCAGTTGTGTATGAGTCTTCATGACCCCATTTAGGGTTTTCTTGGCAAAGATTTTGGAGTGGTTTCCTATTTCCTTTTCCAGCTAATTTTACAGCTTAGGAAACTGAGGCAACAGGGTTAGGTGACCTGCTCAAGATTGCACAGCTAGTTAGTGTCCAAGGCCAAATTTGAACTTAGGAAGATGAGTCTTCTGACTCTACATACAGTACTCTATTAACTGTGCCACTTCACTGCTCAGAATGAACATTAGAGATCATCTAACCCAAATTCCTCATTTGACTGTGCCTTGCCCATGATCTCAAAATCCAAATTCAGCATTCTTTCCAATGTACCACAACTGGAATCTTCACCAGAGGGTCCAGAACCTATTGGAAATGACAAATCCTTGAAGTATTGAAGTAATATATAAAACAGCAACAACAACCAACAACATTTATTAACAGGCAAGTATCCTAAATGTAGATAAAAATAGGATCCTTGTTCTCATTGAACTTAAAGTCTACTATTCAGAGAAGATACCAACACAGATAATCCTAATGTACAACACTGCATGGGATGTGCATTGGATAGTTACAAAATAAAGTTCTACGTGAGGTCTGACTGGGAAATTTCTTACCAAGTAATGGGAATTAAAGAATTCTTCATGGAGGAGAAGGTATTTGAATTATTTAAAGAGTGGGTAGGAGTTCAGCAGACAAACAAGGATGAAGGACATTACAGGCAACTACTAATGGCACACAGACATTAAAGTGCAGATTGAATGAGGTAAGGTGGAGAATGAAGAGAACAGAAAGTACTCCAATTTAACAGGAATTTATTATGGGCTTACTATGTATTAGTACTGGTACAAGGCTAAGCACAGTGGTTACAAAGACAAAAACAAAACAGCCCCTGCTCTCAAAGAGCTTATCTTATATTTGGTGGCAGTAACATGCACATAGTAAGTTCAATACAAAATGTATTGAAAACATTTTGTGGAGAGGAATATAGCAAATGGGAGAATTGGGCTATGCTTCCTGAAAGATGCAGTACTTTACTTGGCTTGAAGAAAGGCAGAGGTCAGAGGTATCCTCACAGTTCAGTCCAGGCATCGGCAAAACCTGTAAGAAGGAACAAATATGATTGAATTTTGTGTTCAGGGAAATGTAAACAGGCCAGTTTGGCTAGAAATTGTTGTGTAGTCATTTTTCAGTCATGTCCAGCTCTTTGTAAACCCATTCAGGGTTTTCTCAGCAAAGATACTTGATTGGTTTACCATTTCTTTCTCCAGATCATTTTACAGAGGAGGAACTGAGGCAAGTTTAAGTGACTTGCCCAGGTGCACAATGTCTGAGATTGGATTTGTTATGCTCTCAGGCATCCCCTCAATTTCCAATTCTTTGCCACTACAAAAAGAGCTGCTATAAATATTTTTGCACATATGGGTCCTTTCCCCTTTTTTATGATCTCTTTGGGATAGGGGTATTGCTGGATCAAAGGGTATGTGCAGTTTAATTGCCCTTTGGGCATAGTTCCAAATTGTTCTCCAGAATGGTTGGATCACTTCACAACTCCACCAAAAGGGCATTAGTGTCCCAATTTTCCCACTTCTTCTCCAACATTTATTATTTTCCTGTTTTGTCACGTTAGCCAATCTGCTAGGTGTGATGCAGCTCCTTAAGGTTGTTTTAATTTGTATTTCTCTAATCAATAGTGATTTAGAGCATTTTTTCATTTAACTATAGATAACTTTAATTTCTTCATCCGAAAATTTCCTGTTCATATTCTTTGACCATTTATCAATTGGGGAATGACTTATATTCTTACAGATTTGACTCTGTTCTCTATATATGTAGAAACAAGGCCTTTATCAGAGACACTGACTGTAAAAATAATTTCCCAGATTTCTGCTTTCCTTCTAATCTTGGTTATATTGGCTTTGTTTGTGCAAAAGCTTTTAAATTTAATCTAACTAAAATTATCCATTTTACATTTCATAATGTTCTCTATTTCTTGTTTGGTAATAAATTCTTTCCTTCTTCATAGATCTGACAGGTAAATTCATTCTTGCTCTCCCATTTTGCATATAGTTTCACCCTTTATGTCTAAATTGTGTACCCATTTTGACCTTATCTTGGTACATGGTGTAAGATGTTGTTCTATGGCTAGTTTGTGCCATACTATTTTCCAGTTTTCCCAGCAGTTTTTGTCAAATATTGAGTTCTTATCCCAGAAGCTGGAGTCTTTGGGTTTATCAGACAGTACATTAATATAGTCATTTACTACTGTGTCTTGTGTCCCTAACCTATTCCACTGATCCAGCACTCTGTTTCCTAGTCAGTACCAAGTAGCTCTCAATAAGCATTTTTTAAAGCATCTACTCTGTGCCAGGCATTGTGCTAAGCTCTGGGAATACCAAAAGAGGCAAAGGTACTTTCTGTGCCCTTATGAAGCTCACCTTCTAATGGGAGAGACCCATATAAATAATTATGTATAAGCATGATATATAGAGTAGATGGAAAGTAATCTTGGAGAGAAGGCATGTGCATTAAGCAGAGAAAGGTAGATTGGAGTCAGATTGTGAAGGGTTTTAAAAGCTAAAAAGATGAATTTGAATTTTATCTTACCTGTGCTTTATGAACATAAATTTGTCAGGTTTGTGGAAAACAGATTGGAGAGGCTAGAGGCAAGGAAAATATTTAGGAGTCTATTGCAGATGTTAAGGTGAGAGGTGATGAGGGCGTGAATTAAGATTATGAACATGTACATAGAGAAGGGGAGATAAGAGATAGATTGTCAAGGCAGAATCAACTTCTACTGTTGTTAGTTGACCGGGTATGAGGGGTAAAGGAAAGGGAATAGTTCAAGATAGTTCCACACCTGGATGATTGAAATGATAATTGTGCATTTAAAAGATACTAAGATGATGGAGCACCTTGGTGGTACAGTGCATAGAGAACTGGTCCTGGAGTCAGGAGGATCTGAGTTCAAATATGGCCTCAGACACTTACTAGTTGTGTGACCCTAGACAAGCCACTTAACCCTGATTGCCAAAAGAAGGAGGGAAGGAAGGAAAGAAGGAAATTAAGAAGTTAGGAAAAGAGGAAGGAAAAGACATTGTGCTTTGAACATGTTGAGTTTGACACAACAATGGGACTTTCAGTTGGAAATGTCTAATAGGCAAGCAGTTGGTAATGCAGTGCTGGAGTTCAAAAGAGTCTCAGGCTTGATGCATCAATCTGAGAGTTGTCTTAATAGAGATAATAGTTGAATCCATGGAAGCTGATGAGATCAATGAGAGAGTAGAGGGCCTAGCACAGAAACCTGAGGTATACCCAGACATTAGTGATAGGACAAGGGAGATGATCCTAAGGAGAAAACTGAGTAGTGTTTATACATGTAAGAGGAGAGCAAGGAGGTATCACTGTCATGACAACTCAGAGAGAGTGGGTATCTAGAAGGAGAGAGTGATCCATAGTGTCAAATGCTACTTAGAAGTCAAGAAGGATAAGGAGTGAGAAAAGCTCAACCTATTTTGAAATTAAGAGATCATTAATAAGTTAAAGAGATGTTTCATGAGTCACAAGTTTAGAAACCGGATTTTGAGGAATGAGATATAGAATGGTAACTTGACAGCAAGGTAAATGAAGACTTTTCAAGGATAAGGGAAGCTCTGGATGTGTTTATAAGCAATAGGGAAGGAGTCAGTGGAAAAAGATAGATTAAAATTTAGGGGGAGGAAATTGATGAGTTGGGAAGGGATGGGATCAAGATCTCAAATAGAATGGTTAGCTTTTGCAGGGAGAAGCATGACCTCTTTCTCAGAGATTAGAACAAAAGAGAACAGAAGAAGGGGGGATGTAGAAGTTATCTGAAACGTAGAGTTGTAGAAAAGAGGGAGCTCATAATATAGGATCTCAATTTTTTTATCCATAAAGTATTTGTCAAGATCCTGTACTGAGAAGGAGGAAGGAGATTAATGTTATAGATGAGTCAAAGAGAAAGTTCGAAACAGATACTAAGGGAAATAGGATAGCGAGCCCATTAAAGAAGTATATAAGCATTGTTGTACAAGAGAGAGGGCCAAGTTGAGATCATATGACATATATTTGTTATGTATCTAGGCAGTAGGGTTGATCTAATTCCTGTACCTGAGTTCAGTAGCATGAATGTAGGATGTAATGATAGGAGGAATCCATATTGGGGTTCAGAAGAGGTTGAGTGTGGTAGAACACCAGTGCATGATCATCCTTTCATTTATTCAGGTGTGGAACCTCAGAATCATCTTCAACTATTCTCTTAAGGGTAGAGACCAGTGTCAAGTTGAACTGCTTAACTATCAGGTGATTATTTTGAAGGAATGAAAGTAAGATCAGACAGGAGTGATGGCCTGGAAAGCAGAGAGGGTAGAAATGACTCTAGGTTTTGAGGAAAATGAGGGAATTCACAGAAGATGAGGTACGGGGAGAGATGAAAGGACAGGAAGGTGTGGTGAAATAGAGGAATATGGATAGTGAAAGGAAAACACATGGCTAATGGCAGCATCAAAGGTATGACCATCTATGTGTGTGGCTGACGTTGAGTAAAGGTATAGCTCATGGGATAGTAGTTGTGTTGGGCTATTTAATGCTAAAGAATCTAGTCACCATTATAAAGTGTTTCTCCTTTAAAAAAAAAGGATAGTTTTATAGTCCCCGGTTTATTTCAAGATTCAGCTCATATACCATCTTCCACAGGATGCATTTTCTGGTGTGGCCCTAGCTATTAAAGCCTTGTCATTCAAAGTTGCCCAGTCTCCCTATGTATGTGTCTTGTGCATAGGCCTGTAGGTACATGTTGTCCCTCCGGTTCAAATGTAAGCTCCTCGAGGCCACGCACTGTTTTTTTTTTTTTTGTTTTTGTAGGGCCTACACTTAGCCCTGCACAATGCCTAAGGGCTCAGAATGAATACTTAATGAATAATGATTGTTCCCTTGATTGAATGCTTAGTTTCCCCCCAAAGTTAGAAGGTCTCTGCTTTCTTTGCCTTAGGAATGTCAAGAAACACCTGCTGGTAAAGGCAATGAAAGTTATTCTGAATCAAATGCCGAGGTGATGTTTGAGTTCCCTTTGCTATTTACTCTTTGTGTACAGCTTGCTTGGTTCTAATTCTGCTCTGTCCTTCATGGCCATTGTTAGTGACATCAATGGTGATTTGTACTTGGGAGCATCAGCTTCCTAGGTTATTATCTATTCTGGTAGACCAGGGAAAATGATGACCAGGTAGTTACTGAAGACATTGAGGCAGAAGGTCTAATTTGATGTCTGAAAGCCATTCTCAAACATCTCTTCTTTGTGTGGATGTAGATAGGTGTGGAGGTGTGAGGGGTATATTGAAGAGTGTTGGAATGGAGCCATTGCTAGGAAATGCAATCATTTCGCTCATTAAACAAATGAAAACAATTTCTACTACTGTAATTTGATAATGGGGTTTCTATGTTGTGCTGCAAGAAATAGAAACAACTCCATAGCACCTGCCTGATTTTCTTTACTTATGGAGGCTAATGCTAAATAATCAACATAAGAATTGTGTATAGATGCCCTTATTTTATTAAAAAAGCACTTTGTGATTTCCATTTCAACCTACTTAGGAATGCATGTGAAATCCACGTGGCACGAGCATAATCATATTTATACAGTGAAAATTGCCCTGCTACTATATAATTTCTTTTACTCACATGATGTAGAATCATTTAGGTAGGGTATGATCAGAGATAGATCTCTTAAGAGGTTAGTTATAGATTCCAAGGACTTGACCAATTTTGTGATATTCCTATGTCCATAGTAACTTTAAGACTGCATAAAATTCACTGGCAACTTTCTTGAGACACTATCAGTGAATAATAAATGTCAATAATAAAAAAATAATAATTGAAAAGTAGAGAGTTCATCTTTTTTATTTCCTCCTGGGCTTACACTTAGTAAAAGGTGATATTTAGAGTTTATGTAAAGCTGTAGCTTTTGCCACATGAGAAACATTAGACAAGAGTTTCAACATTAAGCCCACTTTCAGTGATTTATTACAAAGATGACTTTTATTACTGTGTAAAAAAGAAAGTAATGTTGTTTGGGAGTTTCAGTAGAGACATGCTTTAGCCCATGAGAGTGATTTTTACTTGAAATAAACCTTTTGGGAAGCAAGCTTGCTGCCTATTTAGGAAAGACTCTGGACACAGGTAGTCAAGGTGTCACTATGCTAATATGTTAGGGGGAAGTAGAAAGGGAATGTTAGATTGGGTCAGTGGCTCCTGGGAAAGAAGCTTCCTGGATGGCAATGAAGATTATTGAAAGTGTTAGTTTTAGTTCTGTCTCGGGCTGCCTGAAAACCAGTCCTAAAAGTCAGGAAGGTGTACCTCTGATGGAAAGGAAGGGGCTTAAAACCAAGCTAGAGAACAAATGTGGAGACGGGGAAATGTAGCCTTGACACATAGAGCAGGATTTCAGACCCTGTTTGTGTGATCAATCCTTTGGCTATTTGGTGAAGCCTAGGGAACCTTTCTCAGATTACAAAGAACACAAATTATGTTGAAATGAAATGATCAAAATATTTTTAAAAGTTCATAAATTTTGTTAAGTTTAAAAAGGTCATAGCTCTGGTTAAGAATCTTTGATTATGGTGAATATTGTATAGGGGCGTAGAATTTGGAAAACCTGGGTTCAAGTCCTTCCTCAGACACCTGCTTTGTGACCTTGGACAAATCTCGCAACCTCTCTCAGCTTTAGTTTCTTCATCTTTAAAATAATGGGGTTGTACTGAAAGGCTTCTGAGGTCTCTTCCATTTCAAAATCTTTTATCCTATTCAAAGGCCAAGTTAAAAAAGATGAGTAGATTTCCAGATCCAGGGTGAATTCAGAAAAGGAAAATTTGTCTGCATGTGTATATTAAAGTTTTAATGTGATGTGTCTGTCTAGGAAGTTGGAACAACGTGGGTGACATAATCCTTTTGTTTGACAGAGTTCAGAACATCACTTCCTAACAGATGAAAAGCCACTTTCTGAGGACTGCTACCTTCACAGACTAGTCTGTCTAATGACCATCTTTCAAACCTAAGCAAAAAAAAAAACATCAAAAAAGCAAAGTGGTACCTTTGGTGATTATTTGTGCTCATGTTTCTTTTTAGAAAGTATTTAGGAATTCTCTCTGCAGCTACAGGCCTTACTAACTGGAGAGATACACCTGAAGCATACTTTTTTTTTAAGTCTGAATACTTACTGGTTTCAAGTAATTTCACTTGGCCATATGCCCATTTAATATGATAACAACATGTATTTTGAGATTCTGTGCTACAGCCACCATACTTCCAAGGGACCTTCAAGGTTGTGCATTATAGGAATCTATTCTAAAACATTTCTAAGAGATGAGGATCTAGCTTCCATTTGATTACTTCCAGTGACAAGGAGATCACTACTTCATAAAACAACCTTTTTCTGGCACTGAACAGATCTATGTTTTCCCTACATTATGATAAAATTTCTCTCTCTATAACTTACATCTTTTTTTCTGATTCTGGCATATGAAAATGAAATATCACCTGACTAACCGATTTTGTCTTCTTATTAGTTATGTGACTGCGGGCCTCAGTTTCTTCATTAGCAAAATGGGAGTAGTTGCTTTGTAGTTGCACTTGCTTACCAAGGGCACTTCTGAAGCAAATAGTGTATATGTGTAAACTATGATGATGATGATGAAGGATGGAAATGATAATTTATATAGTGATTTCTTTGCAATGATCTATCTCTAATATAGCTACTCGGTAACAGTTGTCCTCTTTTGGGGGAGACATACTAGTGTAATTCGAAGAATGTATCCTGGGTATTCTAACACTAATTAGTTATTTAACAATTGGCAAGTCACTTTACTTGACTCTCTCCTTCTTCCCTGAGTCTCCACTTCTAACTCCCTGGACTTCTTTTTCCTTCAACTCCATCAGCCTTCTCACTCTGGAAACCTCCTTTGCAACCATCGTCCAGTACCTTTGTCATCCTAGAAATCCTCTGTCTTTCCCTCTTTCTTCTGAAACCTTCACTTTAAGGAAAGGCTTCCAGGCTAATTATGTTCACTCCTTCACTCCCTCTAGGCCAGGATCCTGACTTTTCAGATTCCTTTCTCTTTCCACCATGTTCCCCCATCCCACTTCATGCCTGCCTCTTCCCCTGTTCCCTCCACCCAGCTTCCTCTTATGTGTTTTCTTCACTCATTAGAAGGTAAGCTCCTTGAGGGTAGGCACTATCTTTCTATTTGGTTCTTTTTGTATCCTCAGCACTTGCATAGTGTCTGGTACATAGTAAGTGCTTAATATAAATTCTTGTTGACTTATCTGAGATTCAATTTCTTCATGTACAAAATAGGGTTAATAAAGTTGTTTTGAGAAAAAGAGCCTTATAGGTAATAGTCATGTTAATAGCACTAGAGACCTGAATTTGAATCCTACCTTCAACACTAACTAGCTGTTTGACCATGAACAAAGCATTTCAACTCTCTGACCTCCCAGTTTTCTCATCTGTAAACTAGAGATAACACTCCACAGGATTGTTGTGCAGCTCAAATGAGGTAATGTATACGAAGTACTTCTTAACACTTAAGGTGCTATATAAATTTCAGCCTTTATTGTTGGCTCTTCTCTAAATGTGAGTTATCATTTGTCATCATTGATATTATTATTATTGTGTTTGTAAATGAGAGTGCTTTAAATATGTGTGGATGCCTATCTTGTCGTTCCTTTCAATTCTCCTTGTGTTCAGTTGTTTCAATGACATCCAACTCTCCTCTTGGTTTCCACATTGTCTTGATTTCCACATTGGCTTTGGGTATGTACCATGGGGATTAATAGCTGCTTTTTGGAGATGGGGATGGGGTTCTGAACAAGAGGCTGAGCACCAACCTCTTGAATTTCATGATTTTGCAGAAGGCCAAGCTCTGTTTGTAACATCTTCCCATCATGCTCCTGTTCTTGTATTCGGTGTCATAGTTCTTTTCCAAATTACCTTTAAAATGAAATTTCATTGCCAGTACTAAATCCTCTCTTGAACTTAGTTCAATTTACTCAGCACTTGAAGAGATGGATAGCTCAATTATGAAGAAGTGCATATTTGAATGGTATCTGAAATTCCTGCTAATTGTTTCCTGTGAATATTCCATTTTGATACTTTCTGTTTAGTCAGTGGGAGAGCTAGTGGATTTAGAAACTGATTTTCTGACATGCCTCATTTTCTCTACTTTGGGTCAGAAGTCTGGATAGGTTTCTTGTCATGTTACTCTGCTTTGAACTGATTCATTGCCACTGTCACCAAAAATGTAGTCCCTCTTTCATGAAAAATAATTTAAAGTAGAAGCATTAAATTAAAATTTAAATTGGGTATATTGATTTTAAATTGCCTACAATTTAGAAATGTGAATTTGTGAAGCAATGTACCCAAGTTTAAATAGCTAACATGGACCAAAATGACAGGTCCAAAGGTTTAGTCTCCATGAAACCTGGCATATCCACATGAGGCTTTGGAACATAGTAAGAAAGTCACATAAAAACTTTATACATTTCCCCCAAAATGAACAGTGTACTCAATCTTCTGTCCAGTGCATCATATAGGCATGTGGATAGAAGAACAGTTTTCATTTCCCTCCCAAACTCCATGATTTATTTTTTATAAATGGCATCAGTATGGACATGTGTTTTTAAAATCATTTTCTCCATTTACATTTATGCTTGAGTTTTCTTATTTCATCTTAATAAATAAAAATGTAAAGAAAAAATTTTTAAATATGTGAGGAGTTTCTTTGTGAATACTATATTGTTTTCTCAAAAACAATTCAACACCACCAAAAACAGAAAAGAAAACAACAACAATGAGGATCCCAGGCTTGTACACCATTCTCCATGTTGAAGAGCAATGTAATTTCTATTCTTCAGATGACACAGTTGTAATTTCTTAAGCTGTTACTCATAGACCTTATTTTTCTATCCTTCCAATTATTGTTGGAATAGAATTATCAAGAAAGGCTAAAATTTTATTTTCAAAAAAAAAACAGGTAGATGATATAAATCTTTATCCCCATCTCAACTCAGAAGCATAACTAAACCATCCTTTTTGTTCTAAAAGTGATTATTAAATTTCTAAATCAATTATTGCCTACTGATTTATTAGTATTGTTTTTCTATACCAAGATTTTTGGAACTCTTTATGTCATATTGTCTGTAAATATTCATTTGGAAGATTCAAAATTGAAAAAATTCTTGAATTTTTTAGAATGAATTTAAAACATGATAATTAAAAACATAGCAGAAATGTCTTTATTTCATATTTCCCTAGATAGTTTTGTTATTGCCTATTCAGTATTTAATAATAATAATAATAATGTTATCCATTATCTTTATCATTATTATTATAGCATTTATTGCAATTTTTAAAGTCACAAAACATTTTCACATATACTATCTCATTCAGACCTCCCAGTAATTTTGAGTTAGGTAGGGTCAACCACTCATTATCCCATTTGTCAGAGGAGGATACTCTCTCTAGGCTACTGAGCTAATAATTAGTAGGTTCAGAACTTGAACCCAACTCTTCTCATTTAGCTCAATGTTCTTTCTCTGAAGACAAAATTCCCTGGTTGTTGTGTAGATTTCTGAATCATCCTTAAGCCTTCCTTCAGTGGAATATTTAATCACTATATAAAACATATGGCCTTTTCCACATTTCGCATTACTTTGATAATGATAGATTATGTGATTTCAAATTCTTCCAGCAACATATGCTATGTTTAGCTTAGCTAAAACTTTGGTCCACTGTGATTACAAAACTCTGTAACAATAACCCATTTGCTTTTTTCCTCCTTTCCTTCAAGAATATGTTGGAATTTTATATTGCAAAATCAGTCTGATATTATAGCTGGACAGGCTCCCTTATATTCATTATCTGAATTGCTACCTCTGCCCTCTCTCCCCCCAAAGTAAAACTAGAAAAAACTGGGCCGACTTCCCATTATTTTTTCCTATGGTGTATCTTCATTGAATTATTTCCAGGTGGATGCAGCAGATGTTCATCAAGTCACCACCAGCTTCCACTGTTAATTGAACTATAATAGGAATGACAGCAGGGAAGGACAAATGATAGGAAAGCGATGTAATTTGAACTTTGTTTTTTCTGTGACCTTCTTAGAATAATTTTACTATCCTAAAGACATACAATTTCTAGTGCTTTTCATAGCATATACTTGCACATTTATGTTGGGGGTGGGTATGGAAATATCTTGGCTAAAATTGAGTCCTCTAATATCCACTGAATTGCAGGTTTGCTGCTGTGGCTCTAGACCCCTGATATTCACTTAATTATTTATTTGACTGTCCTCATTGCAGACTCTTGGCATATTTTATAAACCCATTAGAATGGTTAGATTTAGCAAAACATGGAATACAAAATTAACTTAATTTACCTCTTTGTCAGCTGAACATCATTTTGACTTGATTATGGTGCTTATTGGAAGATTACAGCTGTCTATTATATAAAATGTAAGACTGAGAAAAGAGGTTTCAATCAATACATGTTCCTAATATGTTGATCGTTGACAGCATTTAGGTAGATAGAACATAATAGTTAACAGTTAGCACTTTAAAGTTTCAATGTATTTTCATTATCTCTTTTAGCTTCACAATGCAAAAAAATCAATAGGCATAAATTAAAATGGATTTCAATAGAAATAAATGTAAAGTATACACTTGGATTCCAAAGTCAACTTTTTAAGAACAAGCTGGTTAACAGTCATGGTTAGATAACAGCCTGTATGAAAAAGTTCTGGAAGTTTTAGTAGACTTCAAATTCAATATGAATCAGCCGAGTAATGTCACAGCCAAAAACTAGATAAAATTAAATCTTGCAAGGGCTGCATTAAGAGAGACGTAGCTTCCAGGAAGAAGATTATAGTCTCTCTGTACTCTTTTCTTATATGACTTCATCAAGAGTATTTCGTTCAGTTGGGGCAGTTTAAACTGCAGTTGAAGAAAGATCTAGGAAAGTTGGAGAATATCTGAGTATCCAGACGAGGCCAACCACAATGGTTAAGGGCCTCGATTCCTGACCACATTTAGGATTCGAAAAATGTTTAACCTGGAGAAGAGAAGATTCAGAGAACATGATAGTTGTGTTCAGATATCTATAGGGCTGACGTAAAGAGAACTTAGATTTATCCTGTTTGACTTTAAGGGAAAGAACCAGGAGCAACGAGGAGAAGCTACAGAGACACAAAATTAGGATTGCCATCAGGAGAAACTTTCTAACAATGAGCAACTGGCTGAAAGTAGACTAGGCTGTCCTGAAAGTTGTATGTCTATTTGTCACCTGTGGTACAGTGAGGATTCATTTCAGGTACAAATGATACTAGATGACCACTGAGGTCCCTTCCAACTCTCAAACTTTACAGTCCTGAGATTAGTAACAACTGTCTAACCATGCTGTACCCATGTGTCAGTTTATCATAATTCCATTTCATTTTATTGGATTTGATCCAATGTGACAGCCTATCAAGACCTGTCACTGAGTGTTATTGCCTTCCTTCTCAGCTTTGCTTCATCAGCAAATTTGATAAACCATCTGTGCTTTCATCTATCTCATTGATACATATGTAGAAATACACAGGGCCAAGGACACATCTTTGGGATATTCCCTTAGAGCCTTCTTTCCAATTCGGCACTTTACTATCTTTGGGTCCAAATATTCAACCAGCTCTAAATCTATATGCCTAGTATTATCCAGTCCACATCTTTCTATTCATCCACAAGGATAGCATGAAGGACTTTGGCAAAATTTTTGTTGAAACCCATGTATCATGTGCTTATTACATTTCCTTGATGTAACTGTCTAGTAAGGCTATCAAAAGGGAAGACACATTGTCTAGCATGCCCAATACTTGATGAAGCTTTGTTGGATCTTAGAGATCACTGTTTGTTTTCTATATGCTAAAAAAATCACTTCTAGAATATTGTCAGGAATTGGACAGACTCACTGATCTGTAATTTGCAAATACAGTTCTATTATCTTTTCTTAAAAAAAAATCAGACATTTGCCTGTGTCCAGGTAATGGAACAGTTCTAGTTCTGACAATTTTTTGAAGATCACTGAAAATGGCCAAGCAATCATATCTTCTAGGTGGAATAATGCATAGAGTGTTGTGCTTGGAGTCAAGAAGACCTGAGTTAAATTCCTGCCTCAATTAAAACCTGGGTGACCCTAGGAAAGTAATTTAATTTCTCTTTGCCTCAATTTCTTTGTAAAATGAGGATAATTATAGCACCTACCTTTCAGATATTTTGTAAAGATTAAATGAGAAATCATATGTAAATCACTTTATAAATCTTAGAGCATTATATAAATGCTATGTGTTATTATTATTATGTTACTCATTTCAGTGTGGTTTATTAGAATGTTGAATTAGTATGAGTGAACACTATGACTTTTGGCAAGTCAATTCCATTAATTTTAGTTTCCTTATCTATAAAATGGGCATTTTAGTTGCACTACCTGCCCTAAATATTGCCTCTGACATACAAGGGGCAAGCCCCAAATCATACAAATAATAGATGTCAGAAATAAATTTAAACAAAGAACCTCTGACTTGAGAGTCAGGGTGATTTTATATATGATGCTGCTTCCTCAGTGCCCTATGTGATTCCCTAAGACTTTGTTTCAGAAATGTTTCTTATCTGCATTTGTAGCAGTAATTTCCTAACTCAGAATTTCCTGTGCCAATTAAATCACAGATAAATATACACATACACACATATGTGTAGGCATACCTTCAATCTAACAATCATTCTATTTATCTCTTTTTTTTTTGAGAAAGTGTGTACCTAGTGAGAAAGTATGCTTCCTTTAATATTAGGGAAAAAGCAGCTTGTATGGAAGCACTATTCCTGTTGGTCAACAGATGTTCTGGTATCTAACACCAAGCCACAATTCACACTGTGAGTTATGCTAAAGTCAGAGCTAGTCTGTATTGCTCTTTCAGTAATACAATGGTGTGCACTCAGATCCTCATCTCTGCTTATCCCTGGAGGATGTGAATTAGCTTCAATGCCTGGTTTGGGAAGTTTTATAAATATCACCTAATACATATAATATGTATCCTGGAAAATATATGTATTATATAATTCATTATGATCAGTTTGAGTTAACAATATTTTCTTTAGAAATAAAAAAAATAGATTGTGTTTTCAATTTGAGCGGATTTGGTAGGTGCAGCTAATTGTATGATTGGCCAACATTGGGAAAACTTGTGAATCTATAAAATAAAACTTGTCAGGAAAAATTAAAAGAAAAAATGGCTTGATATGTAGTGCTTGTATCTATGTGGCATCAAGTTTCTAGAATTAACCACGATAGGTCAGAAAACAGACAAATGTATTTTATTTGCTGGGAAAGAGTGGAGGTGGTAGAATATTTGAGGAAAAGAGGAATTGTGAGAGAATTGTGATGAGATGAGGATAAGGTAAAATTGGTCTTGGCCTGAGATGGAATGCCCATGATGGAGCAGATATGCTTTCTGGGGATGATAATACATTTAAAGTTAATTAGAATTTTATTTTTTCCCAACTTTCATGTCTTTTACATTATTTGATACTTAGAACCACTCCAGGTAGAGATAGGTGGTTACTTAATCCTGCTTTAAGTAACTTGCCTAAAGCTATAGTTAGTTCTTGGTAGAGGCTAGATTACAATATAGGTACCTTGCCTCCCAGTACAATGCTCTGGGCAGTAAGTTCTCTCCCTAGAACAAAACAAGACAAACAAAATAAAGTGGGATTCTAACCCATGTTACCATACAAAGCAAAGAGTTCCCAGATGGGGGTGTGTGTGGGGGGGAGGGGGAGTAGAAAACTTCAAATTTGGCAGTTTAAATGAAAGCCACCTGATGCAAGCACTTTTGTTTCCCTTCTACTACATCTCAAAACTTCTCTTTACTGCATCTCCCTGCATCTCATCTTCCTTGTCTATCTCATGGGAAAAGTGGGTCTTTTTTTTTGCTACAGTTAACTCTCCGACTTCCATTTTTTTTTACTCATTCCTTTCTTCCTCGAGGACTTTACATTCATTGAACATAGATATAGGTATGTTTACATTTGTATATGTGTGCATATATTCATTTCTATTCTTTCCTCCTGCCTATAAAAATAATTTGATCCTAATTTAGAGAATAACAAAAAGTCTCCATTAGATCCAGTTACTAAGTTGTCTTTCCCTGACAAACTACTGCTTTAAAAAAAAAAACAACCAATTTCATTGATATCTTTTGCTTCAGCATCGTAATCATTTCCAGAGAAATTCCTCTTCCCTATCACCTTCCTTTAGCCTTCTCTTGTGACAAAGTAATTAAGCAAAACTTTCTGACCCAATGACCATATCTAGCCCCCATATGCAGCATTCCATGCCCACAGTGTTCTCTTACTCATGAAAGGGAGTACATTTATTTGTCTCTTCTTTGGAGAAAAAAATGTCATTATAACTGCAGTATGTAGCTTTATTTTATTTTTCTTTTCATTTACATCATTGCATATTTTCCCCTGGTTTTGCTTACTCTACTCTGATTCGGTTTATACATAACGTCCATATTTCTCTGAATTCCTCACTTTTTTTTTGCATTTCTTACACAGCAATGATAGGCCACTATATAGATGTATCACAATTTATTTAGTCATTCTCCAATTAAGGAGCACCCGTTTTATTTCCAGTTCTTATCTCCCTATTATACGAAATCCAAACTCCTCTAAAGACACACTGCAATCCCTACCATCTCTTTGCAACCACATCTCCTATTTTCTCTTCTGCGTAAAGCCTTGAAGTTAGCTCAAGTAGTTTGTTCCATCCTTTAATGAATGAATGAACAAAAATGAAATTATTTTACTACTTGCTATTCTATACCAGGCACTATGCTAGGCACCAGGGATATACATGAAAATGAGACAACCTTTATCCTCAAGAAACTTTCAATATATTGAGGGAGACAACGAAGGGTATGTGGTGGCTTGGGAATTAAGTTTAATTAAGTTTGGGCCCAAAGATTTATAATGATTATTAAGGGAGTGATAGGAAGGTCAGTCGTCATACCCTTTCCAGTAATGATGCTAGTTAGTATTGATTTGGTTACTGTTTCCAAAAGAAGAGGTAGAAATTATGTGTGGGGAAGATGGGAAAGGTATTCATTGTATTGGTTAATTGCAGCAAGGCAAATGGCGAGATGCCTGGGTAAGACCTGGTTTGTTGGAAAGTTATGGTTAGGTAGGATATGAAGAAGAACCTGAGGCCAGCTAGAGATAGTTGATTAGGAGAGTTTGTCTTCAGTCATTCACTAATCAGAACAGCTCAGCCCCAGATCAGGGTTACCAAGTTAAGTAGATTGTTACCCAGGGGTTTGGGAGTAGATAATGACTTTTACAGGTCAAACCCATATGATAGCTGTTCCTGGAATGAAAAGGGAGGCAGTCCTGGCACAAGGAGAAGATACCCAGCTAAGCTCTGGCGGATTTCCTGGTGAATTGTTGCTCATGGGATACTCTGAGTCTTTGTTTGTGTAAATATCCATTTCTGAAAACAAACCCTTTTTGCCAATTGTCTAAACATACTTTACTTTGAATACTCAGCTCCATTAATTCTTCCCTGACCATCCTCATTCTTAATAAGTTTAGTACTGCAAACCCAAGAAACATTTATGATCTGTACCATTCATTTGGCATTTAGTATTTGCTACTTTCTATTATCTTTTTGCATATATAGTCTTCTCTCCACAAGACTATAAAATCTATCAAGTCCGAGATCTTGTTTAATGCCCTGCTTTGTACTTCCTGTTTTGTACTATAACCACATACAGAGTAGGAAGCTGATATGTAGTTGATGATTGGTGTCCCTGATTTGAAATTATATATTAAAAGGAGTACAAGAATCACACTGGGCAATATGTTTCAGGGATACTGAGCCCTGTTGAGCTAATGATTGAAGTAAAGGATAGACAAACATCCATAAAATCAGGTACAAGTCAAATCTAGCCACCATGAAGTGCCCCAGAATCTTTTGTGTTAGTTGCTTCTGTAAGAGAAGTGGTACAAATTGATACAATCAAATTACCTACCTCACTAGAAGTAAGTGATAAGATGGCCCAATACCTTAAGAAGGAGAGTATAGGTTTCTATCAATTGATCAATCTCCATAGTAGGCTTTATTTTCAATAAATCAGCCAATCATAGAGACAAAGTATAGAAAAGTCCATATAAGTGGAGTAATGTTGCACCAGAATTACATTCAGATTGGCTGAGGAAGCTTGATCATACCCTAGGGCTTGTCTATAAATTATCAAAGTAGTTTAGGATCAATATTATTCCAGAGTTTGGAGTGAATTGAGTGTTTTAGTAAAACCCTTGAGAAGAAATGCCTTGCAGGGAAAGGAGATGTCCTGGCTTTTTCCTCAGCTTAGGTCTTCTTATTCTTCTCTCTTCCCCCTTTTGACTGGATAAAGACCTCAGGAGGTTAAAGGAATCCAAAGAATTTTCAACTTTACATCATCAGCACCCTAGAGGTGTTCTCAGGGCAGCTGATGGCAGTGTTTATACTGGGAAGAACAGATTGGACATACATTAATGGCTCCATAATGAACCCTGCAAAGAAGTTATACCTATAGTTATGCCTAAGGGGAACTTTTTGATCATCTCACAAAGAGAAGTAAAGGACTTGAAATAAACAAGGATTGAGATTCACTCCTTTGTCACATGTGCTCCCTAAACTTCAACCCATTTCCCCCTGGACTCTGTATGTACTCATGGGATAGTGTATATTATAATTCTGGAGTGATGTGGTATACCAACTCTTCTGCACCTCCTTAGTAAGTAACTTTTGCTAAAAGTTATTTAAGATTGATCAACTAAATTGCTTCTTTTTTTTGGAGGGGAGTAGGCAGGGTAATTGGGGTTAGATAACTTGCCCAGGGTCACAGAGCTAGTAAGTGTGTCAAGTGTCTGAGGTCAAATTTGAACTCAGGTCCTCCTGCCTCCAGAACCAGTGCTCTACTCACTGTGCCACTTAGCTGACCCAACTAAATTGCTTCTTAACTGATTATCTTGGTGGGACTGGGGTAGAGTATATAGGTAAGGGACTTGTGAGCTATGTAATACTAGAAAGACAACCTGCCCACTCTTCAGGGTTATCTTTAGAGCCCTGATGGGATGTAGTAGCCCATCTCTGGGATTCTGACTCATCTGGGACAATGAGAGTTGGTATATTAACTCTATAACATGTACTGTACCCTCCTTTAGTCACATGATTATTGAATAGTTGACTGGATCTTGGAAATCCTTTGTTTATATGGAAACTGTGATGTGATTTGGCCTGTAGTCTCAAATGGACAGGCAGATGGAGGAACCAGGGTACTGGTGAGAAAAGAGATTCTGAGGGCTGCAGGGTAACAAAGAGGAAAGCTAGTGGAGATGATCAAAGGTGCTGCTCTTTATTTGACTTTGGTTCCCATCATCAAAAATCGGGAGCAGCATATGCCAACATAAATCAGGTTGAACGTCCCCCTCCAGGCAGAAGGAAATCGTTTACATTCATTCTAATATTCCTGTGATAAAAGGGATAAAAGGAAGCCATGACAAGCCTTGATTACTTACTCAGGGCTTAGAAACCCAAGGGTCTGTTTCCTGTCTTGCTCCAGGCATTTCCATTAAAAGTTGATGGCAACTCTTGTGTTTAGATGAGCTCTGTGCTACACAGAGGAAGAAGAACACAAGTCCCTCCTTTATGACTTCAAGAAGAAGGAGTATAGGAGGAAATAATACCATTTTTAAGGTAGTAGATGAACTTTCTTTTTTAACAGATTATTTTCCTCGAACGGGGAAAAACTGTTTCACTCAGCATTTTTTAGCTATCACACAGAATAGAGAAGTGATCTGGTGACTTTAACTTCCTAAATCAAAATCCGATTATTAACAATTTAATATTTACTAAATCTCTACCATATGCCTAGAACTATACTAGATTTTGTGTTGGATTAAAAAAAAAGATGTATAACTGATGCTCCTTGCCTTCAAGGATTTATAATCTAATTGGGGAAAAAAACCCTAAAAAAACAAATGAACACACCTGAAACCATGCTGGTCTGTTTCCCTTTGGCTCTGATTGACTGGTTTCCCATAAATGGTAGTCTGAGTTGGTTTGAACAAACACTGATTTCTAAGGCCAAAAAGAAAATCTAACAAGCAAACAAATAACAAGATAGAAAAAACCCAGTCCTAACTAAAACGCATGTAGCAGTTAGAGGAAGTTTAAGCAGAAAAATTGTGTATTATTGACTATGATTCAATACAATGGACATATATTAACTGAATAGTATAGATAAGACATTGTACACTCAAGGAGAATTCAGAGATGGAGGAGGTTGGCAGCTAGGTATCCTCTTGAGGTAGTGCTTCAGTGGTTCCTTGAAGAATGGAGTAAGGTTAAATAGGTAGAGGAAAGAAGGGAGGATGTGTGTGTGTATGTGTGTGTGTGTGTGTGTGTGTGTGTGTGTGTGTGTGTGTCAGTGTCCAGTTTGACTCATTCAGAATAGAACTCAACTCAGAAACCAGCCAAGCCTCTAGGTCATTTTCTTGATTGATATTAGCCACTTGGTCCTTTTGGATGGTCATTGATCCTCCACTTTTTCAGTGTCCTTGAAAGGGACATTTGAATGGATGAAGTATTAATTAAGTGCCAATAACTATGCTAAGTACTAGGGTTGCAAATGGAAAATACAGAGAGAATCCTTGTTCTCAGGGAGTTACCATTTAAATGGGGGAGATAGCACAAATGATGGATGGTGTTTTATTTTGGGAAGTCACAGAGGTGGTGAGTGTAGCCATAGGGGAGTTGACACACCCTTCCTAGTAGCAAAGACAGGGCTGATTATGGTTTAAGAACAGCAAAGGAGAGTCGGGCCTGTGGGGGGAAGAGGATAGCAAGATAAATTGGTCTACCAGGACAGATAGCTAGATACAGTCATCCAAAGGATGCAGTAGCAAATAGTAAAAAAAAAAGATGGCTAGGGTGGAATGTAAAGCATGGCTTAATCTGCTTCCTAAAATGGCCCATATAAGTTACCCGCTAATCAGGGCAATGTGGGCCCCAGAGATTTCCATATCTAAAGGTTTGTGTTCCAAGGCATGATTATTTAGGTATGGAGATCTAGAAGGTGCATGCAGAAAAACCTGCAGTTCAATGTTTTCTATGCTATTTACTACTTCTGTGACCTTAGACACTGCCACCCCCATTCCCCAACTTCAGTTAACTAATTTATAAAATGAGGGGCTTGAACTAGATTACTTTTAGGTTCCTTCCATCTGTTGCTGTTTCATTTAACGCCCTTGGAGTCTAATTTAAATTTGGAGCCATAATTAACATTGATTCTCAGCAAGATTCTAAAATGGATTAATAGATAGATTGACAGTGAGTGCTGAGAAAAGGAAGCAGTGGTCACTAGGAATCATCACGGATTCAGAGCAATGTCTTTGTTAAGCTAACTTTATCTCTGTTTTTAACATGGCTGCCAGTAGCTCAAGGGAATGCCAAAGATAGATCTTGATTGCATTCAGGCATTTGACTAAGCCTCTCATGATATTCTTAAAGACAAGATGGAGAAATATGGGTTGAATGATAATATGGTGAGATGGATTCTTAGCTGGCTGAGCAACTTTGCCCAATGTATGTTGATTAATGGATCAATGTCAATCTGTCAGGAGATCCCCGCTGGCGCATTTCTGGCTTTTGCGCATGACCCTTTTTGTTCAAGAAGAAAAAAAAAAAACAACCCAAAAAGGACAAGGACAAAGATATTGAAAGCAAGCTGGTCAAATGTACAGATGACACCAAACTGGGAAGGATAGCAAGGATGTCAGATAACAGTGAGGACTCATAAAGAGCTCAGGCTAGAATGATGGAGTGAAACTAACCACTTGAACTTGTCTAGGAATGAATGTCAGTTTCTGCAGTGAAGTTCAAAAAGACTAGTGTAAAAATATAGACTGGGGGAAACTTAACCTGTTAGTAGTTCATGTTGAAAAGAGGCTTAGGGCCTGTGGGCTCAAAAGGAGCCAGCAGTAAGCTGTGATCATTGAAAAGCTAATGCAATCATAGGCTAAATTGATAAGATAGTATCCAAAATGAGAGAGGTGAAATTCCCAATTTACTTTGCTGTGGTCAGAAAAATCTACATTATTGTGTTCAGTTCTAGGCACCACAATTTAATAGAATTATTGCCAAATTGGAGGCCATCTAAAGGACAGCAGACAGGATTTTGAGAAGTCTAAAAATTATATCATATGATGAAAGATTAAAGGACTGGGAGGTATTTTTTTAAAGGCTCTGCCTTCATATATTTGAAAGAAGCATTCAAATTATTCTCTGCAGTTCCAATAGGTGGAACTAGAACCAATAGATAAAACCTATGCAAGGAGGGGGTGAGGGGAGGGTGGCAGCAGAATTTTGGTTCCATATAAAGAACATTCTAGTAATTAGAGATTTCTAAGTATAGGTTGACTTGTGACTGAAGGATCTTTTACACTTATCCTCTTCTCTCTTCTGGTGGGGATACCACTTTACTTCAGTCCTTCCTAGGCACTCATTTAGATTCTAGTAATAGCTTTTCAATTAATCCCCCTGCTTCAGGTTGCTCCCTTCTAATCCAACCTCAATCCAGTTTCCAAAATGCTTTCCCTAATGCCTACATTTCATCATGTTCTTCCCTATTCAGTAAACTCCAGTGACTTTCTATTTCCTGTAGAATCAAACGCAAACTCTTTTACGAGACTTTTAAAGTCATTAGAAAACTGGTTCAGATCTATTTTTTCCTAGCCTTACTATCCTTTACTCTCCTTTATTCACTCTATGGTCCAGCCAAATTGACTGCCTTTATATTCTTCACATAAACCAGTCTATCTCTCATCTGCATGCCTTTGTACATGGTTTTCTCCAAGCCTGGAATCTTCTCTCCTTACCTCTACCTTTTAGAATATCTAGTTTCCTGCAAAGCTTACCTCAAGTGCACCTCCCTACCTGGGGACTTTTCCTGATCTCTTTAGCTGTTAATCTCTCCCCTCACCAACTACTAAAAATTAGCCTTCGTATTTTGTACAAGAGGCAATATGGTGCCTCGTATAGCAAGTTGGCCTTGAAGTCAGGATTCCAATTTTGCTTTTGATATTTTACTGGCTATGGGGACCTCAGTAAGTCATATGCTCAGTGCTCTAGGTAACTCCTAAGACTTTAGAGAAAGTACTTAGCTGAATGTGGGAAGAATTTTCTTATCTGGATATTTCCTATAACAGTTAAACCATAAATCCAGTACCTATCTCTCTGTATTTTGCATTTACTTTTATGCATGCATATTGTAATCCCCAACACCAAGTAAGTTCCCTGAGGACAGAGTCTGTTTCTTTTCTGTCTTTATATCCCCAGTGTGTGGCAAAGTGCCTGGTAGGCACAATAAGTACTTAATAAAAGCTTGCTGATTACTTGAGTAGTTGTGAGGTAATGTGTATTATTACTGGAAGGGTCTGAGCAGAGACTGGATAAGCATATATAATGAATTTTGTAGAGTGGATTACTCTCTTAAAGAGTTTAACTCTTTAAACCTCTGAGATGCCTTCCAATTATAAAATTCGTTAAATTTCTTTATCATAGAAGTTGGATGTAATGTATATCTTTGTTCTTTTGTGTGCAAAACAGCCTAAAGCATCATGATATTCATTATTGATTCTTTATTGTATTTGTTTGAGTGTATGTGGGGGAGGGGGGGGGTCTGTGCCAAGGTGCAGAATGTCAGAAACTGTTATGATTCATAGGCGGGATCTGATTTAGAAATAAAATGCTAAGTATTAAGAATATTTTCTTCTCTTTTTAAAGGAAAAATTTCAAACAAAAAATACATTGATCATTAAATAATCTTTCAGTACTAGAGATCACTTATCGTTAGGGTAACAACCTTGTCTTTTTTTAAAAAAAATAGGTTATATTATCTTTGTATTTATCCCTTTATGCTTTATCACCCAGACCCACTTATGACCATTTGCATGTATTTCCATGATAACAGAGTAAAGTCTGATAGGACATGTAAGGACACAATTCATAACCTTGATCTCATTAGCATCCTATTCCATTCCACCATATTCAGCCAAAAAAAAATTTAGATTGATAAGCATGGAGAAAAGATGATATACACTGTTTTACTTCTCAGGACACATCATGCATGATAAATAAGTGTAATAACCATTGTTCACTCTTTTCAGTGATGTATATAAATGTTAAATGACAACTTATACATATTTTCATGAGGTCCAATTTTAATTTCATTCTTATCAGTTAGAAAAATCTACCATATATATGCATCTAAACACACTAGTATGTTTAAAGGAAATTAATTTTTATTTTATATATAATGTTTTAAAATGTCTCATGTATGTGTGTATATGTATGTATGTATGTATGTATATGTACAGTTCTCTTAGAACACAATGCCTTTCTTTCTGTCTTCTCTATTTGTGATATTTCTGAATATTTTTATTGTTCAGTCATTTCAGTCTTGTCTGACTCTTTGTAAGCCCATTTGGGTTTTTCTTGGCAAAGGTACTGGAGTGGTTTGCCATTTCCTTCTCCAGCTCATTTTACAAATTAGGAAACTGAGTCAAACAGGGTCAAATGACTTGCCCAGAGTCACACAGCTAGTAAGTGTCTGAAACTGGGTTTGAAATGAGTCTTCCTGACTCCAGACTTGGTGCTCTATACACTGAACCACTTAACTGCCCATATTTTTGAATATTAGACATGAAATCATAGACTATTTGAAATGGGAAGGTCCTTAGAAATCATGGAGTCTAGCAGTTCTCAAAGTGTAGTCTCTGGGGCTTCCTGAGAGTTTTTCTTGAAGTATGAAAGGTAAATATTATTTTCACAATAATACCAAGCCTATTAAAATATGACTCCCTTTTTGAACAATATTTCTGTATGAGGTTGAATTTTTTTATATACTTAAACCAAAACTACATATCACAACAGATTGAATGCAAAAGCTAATTTAAGAATCCAGCTGTCTTCTAGTCAGTCTAACATTGGAGAGATTTTGAAAAAAATGTAAAATAATAATCCCATTCTCCTTATTAAATTATTTTTGATTTTGAAAACATAGTTATTTTTCATAAAATGTTATTTATGTTAAATGAATGAATAAATATTTTTTAAAAGTTATCTGCTTTCATTTCTTATATGGAAAATATTGATAAATATAACCCACATAAAGTAAAGCTCTTTGGGTCTTCAATAATTTTAAGAATTCAAAGGGACTCTTGAGACCAAAACGTTTGAGAATTGCTGATCTAATCTAATCTCCTTATTTTTCTGATGAGGAAACTGAGTCCAAGAAAGGCATAGTGAGTTAACCAAGTTATAAAGCTATGGAGGAATAAAGTCAGAATTAGAACCAAAATCTGACTTCCTGTCTTCTGTTCTTTCTATTACACGATGAGATCTCTTCACTTTAGCCAGTGGAAAGAAAGAGCTTGTATCATGTGAAAGGCCTGCAGTAGGCTTCCAAGTAAAAGGTAACAAATTTTAGGTCTTCAGAGAGTAGTCATATTTTGAAATATCTAATTGAAAAGCATAATTTTTCCTTATTATGTTAAAGGCATAGGATCTCAAATGACTTCCTGGACATGACTTTTTAACTGTACAGAGTTGATGAATCATTGCCAAATGCTCAGAGGTATCAGATTTTCCCTGATTTACATGAGTAGTTAAAACATTTTTTTCTTTATTATTCAGACTTTTTCAAGGTATCATTTGATACTTCTTACCTAATCTGAAGAAAGGCAGCATGGAGTAATGGATAGTGAGGTTAGACTTCAGAGCCAGGAGAACCTGGTTTTGAGTTCTGCCTCTTGTACATATTGGTTATGGGACCATGTGCAAATCATTGAACCCCCCAGAGTTTTAGGCAATTCTCTAGGATGATTTCCTCCAGAAAAGGTGCTGATCTGCATGGTAGAGGGAGTTTCTTCAACTCTTGAGTTCTCTACACCAAAATATTCACAGTCTAATTCCTATGCCTAGTTAATTGGAAATGTTACTTAGTGAAATCTATTTTATGACCCTCTCTCCTCCCCCTCCCCTCACCTTAGGAGTTTGTTCCCCTTCAGAGGTTTACTTATCCTTTACTAAGGTTTTATTTACCTAGCCTTAATCACTGGATGGGCCTTTGCCTCAATCAAACTAAGATTTGTTAAAGATCTTAGTTTAAAAAAGCTAGGGTCGCCCACCACATCTGGGGCCATCTCCAGTCATCTATAAGTGGCCACTGAGGAGAAAGTGAGGCTGATGACTTTGCACAGCCCTCCCTCACTTAAATCCAGTTCACTTGCATATCATGGCATCACCTCCCTGAGTCATGGTCCTCTTTGAGAACAGACAAACATCAAATTACAACAACATTAAACTTGTATTCATCTATAGAGTAAAGGCATTTTAGAAAGTATTGCTAATGAGGCATGTAACTAAGCAAATGGAGAGAATGCACAGGGTGTCTAATCTGTACATAAACATACGTGGTTTCATAATTCTTCAAGGGTTCACTTCTGGAGGTATAAATGGAATTTCTTATAGTCATCTGTTTGATATTACTTTTCAATGTTCCCTAGCCCACTGTTTTGTTTATGGAATTCTTCATCTGAATAAAGATCCAAATAATGCACAGTCTCTTGCTAGAAATTGAAAAAAAAAGCTAACAAGAACAGCAAAAAATTACCTCACCAAAATGAATGGGAAGACAGCTACTGTTTTTTTTTTTAATGAGGCACCAATTTAGACAAGGTAGTTTTTGAAAGGTCACATTTCAAGACATAAACAAAAATATAAATATGTTGTATTAAAAAATTTCAATTCAACAAGACTACCTAGCGGAACTTTGTGGATCCTATCACTAGAACTGGGACTATGTGATCCATTAGTTACTGCATGAACGTATAAATTTCTACCTATCTGCAGTGATTGTCATCTTCTTTCAGGCCCAATATAGACAGGATGGAGAAGTACATAGAAGGTTTAAGGTGACCGAAATCCTGATCTTGAAAGGAAATCATTGAGCCAAATTTATAATATTTGAGATTACTCATCTGAGTGAAGATTGATTTGTACATAGCCTGTCAGTAAACAAATAAAGTGAATTTTTCTCCAATTGCATTTCTTGGACTGACCTTTTATCTTATTTTGCCTTCTGAGCGAGATTGAAAGTTTAGAAATGTGATTTCAAGTGTAGAAGAGTTTTACAGAATACATTATACAGTAAATAGTTTTAATGAACTGTGTGTAACAGTAATATCATTTTACAGAAGAGATCTATCCTATTGCTGTTTAATTAAAATCTTTCTGCTGATGGAAAGTTGCCTCTCTGGTGTTTTCTTTAATGCATTCATAATGCATCTGTTTGGGCTCCCTTGCTAGAGATATCTTTCATTATAACACACTTATCTAGGTTATAATTAAACTTCTAAATGTAAAATTTCCAATGGTAAATTTCCACGGTACACATTGAAAATTTCCTTTCTCAAAAAGCAGTTACTTTTAAAAAATATGATTTAATAATTTGTCCAGTTTGAACAGTATTTGTTAAGAATATTTGATAAGTCTGCATAGTTTTCCTCTTTTATGTTTTTCTCTTTTTTGTAATTGTTTCTATGAAATAGGAGATAGTATTGCTAAATGCACATTATATAAAATTAAAAATTCAGGAAGGCAAACAAGTAGAATATATTTTAGGATACCAGACCTCAGGACTTCCCAAGGTATATTTAAACATAGAGGAACAAGCAATGAAAAACACTTGGAAGGTGCTATATTGCAACTTGTTTTCTACTAGTCAATGATGTATTAACAAATTTTCTTGAGGCTTATTTGTTCAAGTGTTATTAGTGAATATTCTCTATTTCATTTATTAGTTGAGATATTATTTTATTATTCTGGTAGTATCCAACAACACTATATTGGAATAAGTCACTGAAAATGGACAAACTAATCTTTAGCTGATGTCCAAATGCTAAAACATGGTGAAAAAAGGGCATCAAATATTTTTAAAAAAATAACTGGAGAGAATTGTTAGAAAATATTACAAGCATGCTATTACTTATAGGTCAACAGTGGATGCATTTTCAATAAGTTTCTTTGCTACAGTAGATGCATAATTCATCGAGAACTCAAACCTATATTTACAGTTTAACTGGATAATTCTCCTGACATTAAATATTTAGAATCCTAAGATGCACAAAATATTAATGAGTAATTAAGTATTTTTAATTTCAAAGGTCAACAGTATCTGAGAAGATGTTGCTGTCACATTCTTATACACTATCTTGGATTTTTAAAGTTCCATACAGCTTACATCATGCATGTGTAGTTTTTTTTAATTAATAGTTCATAGAACTTCACAAAAGTTTTATTTATTTTAAGGGAATCAAGTTCTGCCTTCAAGTAGAATAATAGCTACTGTTAATAATGAGGAGGAGGAAGAAGAAAAAGAAGAGGATAGCTAGCATTTTAAGGTTTGCAAGGCACCTTACAAATATTTGTCTCATTTTATCTTCACAACAGTCTTGGGATATTTTTAATCCCATTTTACTGATGAAGGAACTGAGGGACATAGAGGTTAACTGACTCATCCTAGGCCATATCACTAGTAAGTGTCTAAGGATGAATTTGAAGTCAGATCTGTTCTCCTAATTCTCAAGTCCAGCAATGCACTGTGCCACTTAGCTTCCTGGTGATAGTAGAACCAAATATTATCATCTCTGACAGTGAGGAATCATAGGGTCATAGGATCAGAGATTTAGAGCTACAAGAAACCTGAGAAGGCATTAAATCTTATACCTTCATTTTACATAAGGAAACTGAGGCCCAAGGAGCTTAAACGACTTTCCCAAGGCCCCACAGTTAGTATCTGAAGAGGAAATTAAACCCAGGTCTTTCTAACTTTAAGTATATCTTGCTATCAACTACTTTACCCTATTTTGAAGTGAAAGATTCTACCCCACCCCCCTCACCTTAGTCACCATTTTCAATGAGTAAACATTGTAAATTCTTGTTTGCAAGTAACCTTCATCCCCTCAAACTGCAGAAGAATCCCATTTTCCCCTATACTATTCCTAGTAGAGATATTTGAAGCTATTTGAATTCAGTGATCATTAGAACATGTTTGCTGACTACCTTCATAGAATAAGGAGGGAAATAGGATCCTGCCATCTGTCAATTTTTTAGTATAGAGTACATGCACTTTCACATCTGTCTGATTTTTGTTCCAGCCTTCTCTTCTTAAAAAATTAATATTTTATTTTTCCGATTTCCTATAAAGCTATTTTCTAATATTTGTTTTTTTTAAATTTGAGTTATAACTTCTCTCCCTCCCTCCTTGAGACAGCAAGCAATTTCATATGTTATACATGTGCAGTCATGCAAAATGTATTTCCATATTAGTCTTGTGGGAAAAACAAAAAAAATCACACAAAATAAAGTAAAGAAATAGTATGCTTCCATCTACATTCAGACTCTATCAGTTCTTTCTCTGGATGTATATAGTATTTTCCATCATTAGTCTTTCAGAATTGTCTTGGATTATTATATTGCTAAGAATAGCTAAGTCATTTGCAGTTGATTATTGTACATTATTTCTATTTCTGTGTACAGTGTTCTCCTGGTTCTGTTTATTTCACTTTTAATCAGTTCATGTAAGTCTTTCCAGGTATTTCTGAAGTATCCTATACTATAAATTCTTATAGTACAATAATATTCCATCATAATTATATACTACAACTTATTGAGCCATTCCTCAATTGATGGGCATTCTCTCGATGTCCAATTCTTTGCCACTTCAAAAAGAGCTGTTATAAATATTTTTGTACATTATAGGTTCTTTTCCTTTGTAAAAATAATCTCTTTGTGATACAGATCGGGTAGTGGTATTGCTGGGTCAAAAGGTATGAATACTTTTATAGCCCTTTAGGCATAGTTCCAAATTGCTCTCCAGAATGGGTAGATCAGTTTACAACTCCACCAACAGTGCAATAATGTCTCAATTTTCCCACATCCCCTCCAACATTTATCATTTTGCTTTTCTGTCATATTAGCCAATCTGAAATCTATGAGGTAGCACCTCAGAGTTGTTTTAATTTGCATTTCTCTAATCAGTAGTGAATGAGTATTTTTTTATATGTCTATTGATAGCTTTGATTTCTTCAACAGTATACTGCCAGTTCATATCCTTTGATCATTGATCAATTGGGGAATGACTCATATTTTTATAAATTGAACTCAGTTCTCTGTATATTTTCTTAATGAGGCCTTTATCAGAGAAACTTGCTATAAAATTTCCCCATTTTCTGCTTTCCTGCTAAAGTTGGCTATATTGATTTTGTTTGTGCAAAACCCTTTCAATTTAATGTAATCAAAATTATTCGTTTTACATCCTGTAATGCTCTCTATTTCTTATTTGGTCATAACTCTGGCATTCTTTCTTGATCTCCTCTTTTGGGATGCTAAATGGATTTAATGTGTACGATTAGCTGTGAATTAATGGGATGTCACAACTCATTTAATCTCCTTAATATCCTGGCTACCAAGGCCCTCCCACATTGGTAGCTCTCCTCTTCTCCTACATGCTATGCTGAACACTATTATTAAATATCCAGACCCCAAGAAATAGCACTTTCTAGTATTTTAACAAAAAACACTGTCTTATTGTGAAGCCCAATTTCTGTAAATGACGTTAGCAATTGGTTTTATCTCTTTTAAATGCTCTTTAAAAGTTGTATAAGGCTGTTCCAACAAATTATGGAAGTTATTTTGAAAATGCCACATTTCAAACAATCCTCCCCTCCCCCAACCAAATGAAGAGAATAATTTCCTGAGGATACCTTTTCACCAAAGTGAAAAGTAGGGAATCCTTTATTAGTAGTAAGTGTCAGGCAAAGTACCATAAAGGCATAAAAGTCACAAAGATAAGAAATGAATATCAATAAACCTTAGAATCAGTGCAAATGATGGATATTCCCCTATTCATTTTGTACAAATTGTTATTTTTTATTATTTTGTCCTTTCCTTAGGGAATTAGCAAGTTCTACTTTTTGAGGGGAAGGCCACATGTGGCTATGTCATAACTATTCATTCAGATGTGACCTTTGGAATGCCTTTTATTTCTTCCTTTTCCATTATATTTGATTATGTGTTTGAAATTTTTTATTCTTTATAATATGTCTTCAATATGTTTTTATTTTGAGAAAACACTATGTTGATTCTTTATTGAATATAATTTTATTTGCTGAGGAATAAAAGACTACTGGATCATGTATATGAAATCTAACTGAGGTATTTTTGCAAAAATATAATACATATTTATTACACAGCTATTATGTACCAGACACTGTTTAACTGCTGCAATATAAAAAAGTAAAAAAAGTTAGTCCTTGCCCTCAAGGAGCTAACAGTCTAATGGGGGAAGACAAGATACAAACAGAATCTGAACAGGAGGAGGCAGCTCCAGATATTACAGAATGGAGGGCATGATGATGCTGGTTGAGTTATGCACAAAGAGAGCAGCTGGTGGCAAACGAAAAGATGGCTGGGGATTTGAGCCCTCTATTAAGGGAAGCTATGGGAGGAGGAGTTTTCTTTTAATATTCTTCCCCTGTACTCTAGCTCTCCAATCAGTGAAGTCAAAACAATTGAAGGGGCTGATGGGTTGTTAGTACCAAAGCTGAAGTAGTCTCCACGACGATGAATTTCCTGGTGACGGGCTTATCCTGAGGGGAGGAGGGCATGATGATGATGACGATGACGACAGTGTTGAAGTCTAAATATATTTTAAAATGACATTACAAATAAAATACACATTCTCCTGTGAGAGTAATGTGTACTTTTAGAGTCATCTGACTATAACGTACCATAGCTCAGTGCTCCTGGGGAGCCAAAATATCCTTAATGTGGGCATTCATTCCAATGGTGCCTATTGAAAAGCCTCTTTACCTCATCCTGTAGGATTCTTGTCTGTGGTATCTGCCCACTATGCTAGAGGACTTACTTTAGGTATTTTAATGATTATACTAACAGGGTAATATTCTGTCAATCTCTTATCAGTTAATCAAAAAATTTATTAAGGACCTACTATGTGGCAGGCACTGTGCTAAGCCCTTCTTCCTGCTATAGGTTGACCCATTTTCTTTTCCATTCTTCATTTCATACATATGTGGATAGCCCTATGTGTATGTATGTATGAGTGTGTATGAATATATATGCATGTATATAGATGCATGCATGTATGTACACATATCTATCTATCTATCTATCTATCTATCTATCTATCTATGTATATAGTCTTGCTCCTTGCTCATTATTAGTGATGTATTAAGACTATATAGATTCCCTTACATTTCTCTCTTGCTGTTTAGGTCATCTGAAATTTAGTTCTTAAAAGGCTGAATCATTCCATGATTTGCAGCCACATAGCATCATTGGAGGGGTATTGATTTAAAACAAAATCAAACTAAAAGAATGGGGTTCTGTTTTTTAGAGAAGCTTGGGATTCTTGAAAGTATTGTACTCTTTCTCAAAGGTGACAGTCTGTTTTCTTCCTCCTATCCAGCTTGGACTCAACTTCTTAGTGTGGATTTGCCATGTCTGTCTGACAAGGTATTTCATCTCCTACATTTTGCATTCCAAATGACATTGACTGTCAAGGATCAGTCTAGATAAATGCACAAAAGTTCATCGCCAAAAAGTTCATCATCATGTTTTCTGCCCACACCATCAATACCATCTACAAAGTATGGTGGGATGGAGATCTGTCAGTGGAGGGAATGCCCATGAAATAGTTTGCCTATTTCCCACAAGAGGTCACACAGACAGAGAACCTAGTGCAGGGAGAGAAACAGGATTACCTGAGGACCATTTCCTATGCAAAATATTCTGTGCTGAGGTTGGTTGCCATCTCAGGAATGTGCACCTAAATAAACTTTGCATCCTTCAAAATCCTCTTATTCAGTGCCTCATGCTAACTCAATGCAGCATTGAAACAAATATCAACTTGTGACTACATTTATTGTGCCTCCTAACATTTACTCTTGTGTAGAAGTTTAGTGGATTCAGGAATTAAGTTGCTTTCAGATTGTGTCCTGCTAGAGTCCACGCAGCCTCATGGATAAAGTTTAAGGACAGCATCCAGGAGACCTTGGGGACTATTTATCACATGGAATCTTGGTCCAGTTTTTTAACCTGGGTGTCATGCTATACTTTGAGGTTACTTGCTTATAAAATATACATAATAATACCTGCCCTTTATTTTGCTTTGCAGCCTTGATGTGAATCATTAATGGTTCTCTAGTGCCAGAGTGCTTTTTGGCCTTTAGAATAAAGGCATAGCCACCAAACCGCAAAGGACTCTTTGCTGTGGGGCAGTCCTGCACTCTGACTATCCCTTAAAAATATCTGGGAAAATCATCTATACATTTATTCATTTTAGTGGTAGAGGAGTGTGTAAGTAACAAAGACCACTACTCAAATTAATCAAGACAAAGCTTGGATACCTTAAAAGCAGAAAGGAGTTTATTGCTTTCTCATGATAAAGGGTACAGTTCCTCAGGGCTCAGAGAAGCACGAGATATGGTGTATGACTTGGGAGCCATGCCCCTGCCTTTTAGCCCTGAGGCAACATTTCTCCTCCCTAACCCCCATCTCCTGGTCCCATTGGCTGGACCTAAGAGTTCACAGTCTGTTGGTGGGAACCTTCTCCCACAAAAAAGGCAAGGCAGTGGAAAGTAGACAAAAAACAAGGAAGTTTTTCTGCTAAGTGCTGAAAAACAGAGTTGGGGGTGTGTATGGTGGGGTGCTTCGGTTCAGCTACAAAGCATGTTTTTTGCAAGATCAGCTAGCTGACAGTGTTGTTTTGCAAGTGAGTGTGTTTTCAACATGAAGTATAAGAAGAAACTGTTAACCCTTTGAGGAGACTTCACTTCTGAGAGTTCACCTCTCACAATTCTCCCTCTTATTTCTTACACTTTGATGCCTCCTCACACCATTATTTTCTTTCTCATCTGAATTCTTCCCCTTAACCATCCCCCACCCCACCCCCCTTTAAGTAAATATAGAAAGGATTGTTCGACACATTGACAAGTCAAAGGGGCAGTCCCCTTTATAAATACAGATACAGAGACCCATAGGAAAACAATAATGCAAGTGTCCCTACAACATCCAAAAAGTCTCTTCCCATACAGCTGTCTGGCAGGGAACGTTGTGAATGAAGTCCTTTGGTCCTTGATATTTGTTCCAGCCATCTCCAGCACAGCCTCTCAGCATCTTCTTCTTCTTCTTGAAGCAACCAGCTTTCTTTCCATTCTCCTACAAAAGTGACCTTAGCAGTTTTAAGTTACCATTTCTAATCCTTATACCCTGATCATTTTTACAAATTCAACACTGAAACTTTGACCAATTGTCATGTTTAAGAAATTCACATCAGAACCCGGTTTCTTATACTTTCCATTAACCCATTATTAATTTCCTCACCAGGAGGATGAGATTTCACTAAGGAATTAACGATAGGCTCCAGGACATACATAAATACATTAAATAATCAATTTTAACACTTAAACTTATAACTTAAATTTTATAACACTTAAACAATCTTAAACTTATAGTCATGCCATGTTTCTTTTAAGGCATTTACAAAATAAACCACAAGCCATTCTTCTTTTAACATTACTAATTGTAGCAAAACTATAGACAAACATGATATTTACCAAATAACAAAATAATATTCTCACAATCCCCTGACGTAATTATCTCCATGCCATTACCAAGAATCAAAGGACTCTAACTTATACATGACCCTGTAAAGGGCCCTTATAAACTACCCTAACTTACACAGGACCAAACACAGGAACACTATTCCCAGTGCTAGAGTAACCTAAGATGTTCCATAATCAATTATTTTAATAGATTTGTTACCGTACTTACAAAACCCTCTGATTATAGAAATTTGCCACCAAGAGAGTAGGGACTTAACTTATAGTAAGGAAACATTTTCTCAACTTTATGTCAAATCCAGGCAGAAGTTATATCCAACTGAAAGCTACATTGAGCCAGGCTTAAAGTCTGCCAGGTTTCAGTTAAGGAATCAGGTCAAGAGGGTCCCACCTCAGCACATGCTGAACAGCTGCCCTCTCAGCCTTCCTATGAAATCCTACCTGCAGTTCATACTTGCCCCTGACAGGGCTGCTGGCACCATGGATCAGTGGCTCAGACAGCCTTCCTTAATATTCATCTGGAGTCAGACTCAGAAAAAGTCAGTTAACAGTCCCATTAAGTCTTTATATAGCAAGTTCCAATAATCATTTTAAGATAAGACTATAATCTCACATTGCTTAAGGAACATCCTTAAAGTGAGTCTTAGGTAGCTTCCATGCATTTCCACTCGTCTTCATAAAATCTTCCCATTAAGATGGTAAGTTATTGCTATAACCCATTTGCATCAGTTTCCTAGGCTTCTCTATTCCCCTCTAACTATGCCTGATCTGAAAGAATGAGATATACTTCAAGAATTGAGCCATATAAATACGATAAGTTCAAACACTAACCTTATCTCTGCATTTTAATTTAGACCATGGAATGAATTCAAATCCAAACAGCCACATTTAATTTTTCCCATCACTGCAAAAATATCCTGCAACTTATCTCTCTTTAAGGAACTTATACTGGAATTCTTTTCCCCAAACTGAAAATGTCTCTGATTTAATTCCAGTAATTAATTACACCATTTGCATTAATACCCAAGCACTCTTACATCTCTTTGAAATGTTTAAGGACCTTATTCCACATAGATATAAAATAACTTTAAATCCCAGACTTAGTCTATGGGATTATGATTCAACCTTTATTTGTATCTTTATTTCACAAACTTCTTCCCTTTGTCTAATTATTCCCATTAATATTTAGAAAGAATGTTATTTTCATAGAGTACCAATTTACCCAGTCATTTGATTAAAAACAGCAAGATTTGAATTAATCAAGTTTTCCATTTTTCCCCATAAAAACCTTCTAGATCTTTAGATATCACAATGTCACTTCACAATAGTAACATCTCACAGATACCTTTCCTTTTATCACTAATGATTTAGTTTTGATTACAGAGACCTGCCACGAAAGAAAAGGAAAAAAGGCATCATATCTATCTGCTCTCTTTCTAGTAACTAATGGCATCTCCCCCAGGGGGTGGGTTCTTTTACATCAGATGGCAAATTTTGATACTTTACCGGGACCCACATCTCAAAATCTAATCTTATCCTAAAAACCAATCACTTTCTGCTGACTTTAAAAAGCCAGGTTTGGAGGTTGGCTGGCTTCTGATCCCTGCTGTTATCTTTCTTTCAGTAAAACTTAAATCTCAGTAACTGCTGCCCTTCACCCATCCTTCCCTTCTACCAGGTGGGGATAGATCGAGCTCTCTCTAGTTATCTAGACCAAGGGAGACTAGGGAAAGTGGGTAGGGGTAAGGGATGAGACCAGTAAGGGCCATGTTTCAAAGTAGTCCCAAATTTTTAATTTGAGGGTGTCTCAAAGTCTCTTGTAGAATTTCCTGTCTCTACCTCATCTTCTGTCCTTGGTCCCATCCAGAGACTCATAAGATTCAAGATTTCACACAGCGTTTATTAGAATTTATAAATAGATGGTTCCAAAAAAATCCTTGTTTTAGTTAACAGCCCCAATTGTTGATTAGATACATTTTTTTTGCAGGGAGGAAGGCAGGGCAATTGGGGTTAAGTGACTTGCCCAAAGTCACACAGCTAGTAAGTGTGTCAACTGTCTGAGGTTGGATTTGAACTCAGGTCCTCCTGACTCCAGGGCCAGTGCTCTACTCACTGAGTCATCTAGCTGCCCCCCATTAGGTACAATTATTAATCTAACAACATCTAGATTATAAGGGGTATTGCTTTTAATAAATTCCCAAAGTACTATGTAACAACTACATTCCTAGATATCACAAAGTGACAAATTGTGACTAAACCTTTCTGTACATGACTGACAAAAATTACAAGAGGAGATGTCACAAAGTCTTAGTTAACAATCTTACAAATGCTTTTAAGTGATAGCAAAATAATTTTAACTGAAAGTTTATAATTTCAGCAATAATTCAATAACAGCTTTTAACCCTTTCATCATTTTTATCTGACAGTACAATTCTTATCAACATTTAAACCATACAAATGTAATAATACCTTAAACATTTTTATGTATTTAAAACTTGAAACTACCCATCAAGTTAGGTGAATGCATTTCTAAGTCTCCTTACACAGAAAGTCATACATTTTTATAAAGAGCCCAGATTTCAAAAGGAAAATATGCTCTAATATTACTTGTTTATAACCAAGTGTAACAGTTTCAAACTATCACATTTTTATCACACCCTTTTTTAAAAGATCAATTCATATTTAACAAAATTCAGACCTCACAAGGGTCTCTCAAATTTTACAGCCTAAGAGAACTCTAAGAATACAATTTAGAAATAAGATGACCTCAATTACATTTTCAGATTATCACATATAGAAATTATTGATCCTGCTACTTCTGGTATTTATATATTGATATATATTAATATTTTTATAACATATATTAATACGTTACCATAATAACATATAATAATACATTAATACCTTAAATACCTTTTATTTATTTATTTAGCACTGTACAGCTCTTCTTAGCTAACTGTTGTCTCTGGCCTGGGTATTAGGAATATTTGCCTGGCCATGAGTGAATTAAAAAAAAAGATTTTATTCCATATCATTACTTGTTTTTATAATTCATGCAGATTTGACATTATCATCCTGACCCTCAATGGTCAGCTTTTGCCAAGCCCCATCTTAGGCATTCCAATTCCTGACTCCAATTCTTCTAAGTTTTTACAAAAAAAGTTTGAATTAACAAAAAGTCTAAGGAATTTGAAGGAGGTATGGCCGCCTCCCTTCCAAGAAAAAAAAAAAAGACTAAGGTAAAATATTTTAGTTTCCTTTCCATTTGTCTGCCTCAGAAGACTTGAGGAAGGATCTTTCTCAATTGTGGAAGAGTCTAAGAACAAAAGAGCTAGCCCTTTTTAGATATGCTGATTTTCAGGGCCTATAGCTTAATTTCCTATCCCTAGCCACTAGTATATGACTTCAAATTATAATTTTATACAATATCTGTGGAAACAAAATCCAAATCATACCTTACACAAGCAAAGCTTGTTTTGTAATTATACAAATCAATATCTTTACTATAGTCAATAAGACCTTTCACTACTAACTAATCAGCCTTATTTTCCAATCAGGCTACAAGCTTCTTTCAGCCCCATTTCCTGATTGACACACTCAGTCTTCCAATGTGGAGTGGGGGAGGGGGTGGCTAAGAGCACATGGACTCGGAGCAATGTGGACTTTAGTTGTAGTTTCACCTCCACTCAAATTCCCTTACTTCCAGTTTCTTTCCCAGTCTTTACTGAAACATTTTACCCTCTGTATTCTCACTCCAATTTCAATCTCTTTCCTACTCTTGACCCAAACTAACTCAAACATTTCAAGTAAATGAAAGAAAAATATATTATACTCACCAAGCTTCTTTTCCAGCTGAAAACTTAAACAACTAACAATTTAATCACATTCTAAACAGACCACTGAACCTTTAAAATGACCATCAAATTATTATACAGAAGACCCCTTTACTTCTACAGTTTTAAAAAACTTTGCTTGATGTCAGATATATTGAGTTTAATGAAAACATACAGATTTTTAACCTTTGGGATCTAATTAAACCTTAATTCAGAGCTCTCGGCTTTCTTCTATCAGCCCTCTTTTCTTCAGGGCTGCTTTGGCTCTGATTCCTTATCAGTTCTAAAACCTACTGGCTTTTCACAATTCAGCTTCTAGTCTGGTATTCCAACTCGGTCAGTGTTGGAACCAGAAAGAATTTTAATTTCCCACTAAAAGCCTAAGAAAAAATGGGAATTCTTTCCCAATCTTAAAACCTGAAATTAAATAACTAACAATTTGCATACTAAAGGAGCTCATTTCTGTCCCCCAACCTGTTTTCTTTCTCCACAGCCTTCCAGGGACCTTTCTTTTGCTAATTAATTCCTTTTAACCTGCCTGTTCCTAGAGTTAAAAATTTCCAAGGAACATAAAACATAAAACTTTTCTTAAACACACAGAAAAGACATTAGACAAGACACTGCCCATGAACAATTTAGAATTTGAATTCAGACCCATTCCAAGCCTTAAATTAAAAAAAAAACACATTGCATGCTTCACATCTCACCTCGCAGCTGTGTATCACCACATAGACAAACTTCCTTTCGTGAGATTGTGAGAGGTTTTGAAATGAAAATCAATCTACCTCTCCCTGAGAGAGAGTTTTTACCACCCACAAGCTTCCAAATCCCTTTTCCCTGGATCAACCCACCAACATAAAACACAGAACATATACAGACAGAACACAACAGGGAGAATCCTTGCACAAATTAGACATCACTGGCATTTTTCTTTTCTCCTTTCCCTTTGTACTTTGGTAACTCCCAATTAGCTAGTCTGGCCCCTAATGGGCTATCGTCCAGAACATTTGGAAAGGAACTATGTTGCTGACGACCTGCTTTTGATTGGGACTTCCCCATGGTTTACCAGTTTTTGCCTTGTTAAGGCTCACCAGCTCTTGTCATGAAGGCTCACCACTTATTGCCACAATATAGGAGCTCACCATATCTTGCCTTCTTTTGGAGGTTCACTGTCTCTTGCCTCCTACTGGAAGGCGGGGCTGGCTATGTCTTGCCAAGGACTCACCAGTTTTTTTCCTCCTTCTAGAAGGCTCACTCTCTCTTGCTTGCTGGCCTCACTAAGCTCAGCCCTCCCCCACACCCTGGTCACCCAGAGACTCACCAGTTCTTGCCCCAATATAGGGGCATGCCATATATTGTCTTACCTGGGCCTATGTGCATTAGATTTATGTGACTGATTCAATTCTTCAGCGGGGGTGGTTGTTGTGTCCCTTCCGAGGTTTCTGCTTTAAGGCAGTCGTCTTTCTTCGGGTTGTTTGCTTAAAAGTAAAAGGGAGCCCCCAGCCATTCTGTGGATCACTGGCAAATGGCCAGCCAGGACCTGTCTTAAGACTGGCCAGGTGACCCTGTCCCAAATCAAGGGGTTTTCTGGCCAACGCACCAAAACTGTGTGTGACAAAGACCACTACTCAAATTAATCAAGACAAAGACTTGGATACCTTGAAAGCAGAAAGGAGTTTATTGCTTTCTTGTGAAAAAGGGTACAGCCCCCAGTGGCTCAGAGCAGCACAGGACAGGGTGTATGACTTGGGAGCCATGCCCCTGCCTTTTAGCCCTAAGGCAACATTTCTCTCCCTAACCCCCTGTTTCCTTGTACCATTGGCTGGGCCTCAGAGTGCACAGTCTGTTGGAGGGAATCTTCTCCCACAACAAAAGGCAGGGCAGTGGAAAGTAGACAAAGAACAAGGAAGTTTTTTCTGCCACATGCTCAAAAACAGGGTTGGGAGTGGGATGGGGAGGGGGGGGGCGCGGTTCAGTTCAGCTACAAAGTACGTCTTTGCAAGGTCAGCTAGCTGCTGGTGTTGTTTTGCAAGGGAATGTGTTTTCAACACAAAGTATAAGAAGAAACTGTTAACCCTTTGAGGAGGCTACACTTGTGCGAGCTCATCTCTCACAGGAGGAAACCACCCTTTTTTGTGGTAACAGCTCACTCATTATCTGCTGCCCTTACCCTTACCCCCAAAACCTTCTCTTTTGAATTTTGCTATTACTATTTGAGGGCACTATCATCCTCCCAGTAATCTAAGCTCACAACGTCAGTGTTATCTTCAACTCCTTATCCTCATAATCCAACTGTCATTAAATCTTTTTTTTTGCTATCTAAACGTTTCTAATATGCATTCCCTTCTCACAGTTCACAGATCCACACAAACTTATTTCAGGCCCTTATAACCTTTGACTTTTACTATTGTATTGTATTGTATTGCATTGTATTGTATTGTATTGCACTGCATTGTACTTATTTCATGCCTCAAGTCTTTCCCTGCTCCAGTCCATCCTGTGCTCAACTCCCAAAGTGATGTTCCTAATGCAGTAGCCTGCCCATATCATCCCCATCCTTAATAAACTTCAGTGATTCCCTATTGCCTCCGGGATAAACTATATAAGGTCCTCTGTTTGGCATTTAAAGCTATTCATAACCTGCCCCCTTCCCACCTTTCCAGTCTTCTTATGTACTTGACTTTCTTCTTTATACTCAGCCATCCAGTTACACAAGACTACTTACTGGGCCTTGCATATGACATTCCACCTCCTGGTCCTTATGCTTTAAACTCACAGTCCCCCATTTTTGGAATACTCTCTCTTTGCCTCCGCCTCATAGTTTCCCTGGTTTCTTTAACATCTCAACTTAAATCCCACCTTCTTCTGGAAGCTTTTCACAACCTCCCCACTCCCCAGCCAAGAAATGCCTTCCTCTGTGAGACTTTTTTATATTTGCATTTAGACACCTTGTACATACATAGTTCTTCACCTGCTGTCTCTTCCATTAGAACATAAGCTGCTTGAGGCAAGGACTGTTTTTACCTTTCTTGGCAACCCCAGCATTTAGCACACAGAAGCACATAGTAAATGCTTTTTGTGTATATACTTTAATGTCTCTAGTTTCAGAGACAGACCATGTCAGTGTCATTTTTGTTCAAGAAATTTGTGTTTTTAAAGTGAAACTTGGGCCATCTTACTTGGGAAATATGCTTGCATAGAAGATATTAGGAATATCTCCCACATTTGGGGGATAATAGACACCTTCCAATAGAAGAGGGATCATGGTATGCCAGATAGAGTTCTGGTCTTGTCAGCAACTCATAATTCAAGCCCTGTCTCAGATACTTCCCAGTTGTGTGACTGTGGGAAAGTCACTTAACCTCTAGCTCTCTCAGTTTCCTCACCTGTAAAAACGAAGAAGCTGAACTTCTAAGTTGGTAGTTCCAAATTTATGACTGTGTGATCAATATGCTACAGGTTTTTGTTGTATCAGCAATTAAAGACTGAATGTATGATGTGTGTAGTAAGTAGAGTAGTTTGTGAATCAGCCATCTTGATTTAGTCATCTTTTATGCACAATTGCCATGAGATGGCACTACAGAGATATACATAATTACATTTTCCTATCCATTCATGGGAGGCCATTTTTCCAGACTAAAAGAAATCTAGTGGTAGTATTTTTTTGGTGCCTTTTAAATATTCAAGGGCCTTGATGCTAGGAATATATTTAAGGAGAAATGAAATGCATATAAAACATTTGGCATATTTTTCATAGTTCAAATACCCCTTAAGTGATGGTAAAACAGAGGCTAAAAGGAGAAAATGTAGCTTTGAGTCTTTTCTGTGTTCATCAGTTTACAGATAAGCTTGCTAATGCATTTTGGAAGCTAGATTTACAATATCTAAGTTGATTTGAAAACTTGGCGGTCTTCATAATATAAATTATTCATTGCCACTGTGGATGGCACATGTTGTCTGTGTAATATTTTTTATTGTTAGCTCACTCAGTGTTCCCATTTGTGTTATGCAAACAGAGATGTGGTATCTCCAATTTTTCTTGTTTTCTGTCATTTTATTTATAGTAAACCCTTGCACAACTTCTCAGATAATGAAGATGAGAATGACTATCAATCTTTTTGGAGAACTTGTTTAGTCAGTGTGAGCTTTTGAGGAAAAGGATAATGAGGAGGGAAACGGAGAGGGAATCAAGACACTAAAAATATGGCAGAGTGTGAAGTTTCTTTGGAGGTATAATTTGAGGTGACTTCTTTCAAATTAGGAGATACCTGCTTTGAATTTTTGTCTTTCTCAGAATTATGTTCACACTGTCCATTGACACTTCCAATTACTTTTCTATTAGATAGCCTGGATGAGGTTCAGTTAGGTAGAAGAGGGGAGGGTGACTAAGAAAGATGAAGGCCTAGCTCCCTCTATAACTGTATGTAGAATGAGGCTTTATTAGGATTCTTGTACACTAATTAACATGCTTTATTATTTAAAATTAATTTTTCTTGTAGCACTTAGTCATACTTAAATATTTCACAAGCTCTGCTGTCTCTTTTACGTGGATATTGTCTCTGGTGTACAAATCACAGTCCCCCTATATTTTTTCATCATAGGCCAGTCTTATTTGAGTCCTCCAAGAAATTCTCCACTGGGGATCCTTTCTCTAGTTCCCTTCACATTTTGAGCTGCAGAACATGGGCTATTATCCCTTATTCTTGTTGCATGGCCAACCTCTCTCCTTTTTGAATCCTACATATATTTGTGATACATTTTTATATTGCTTCTTGTGTACCATTTGTCACTTTTAACATGCTACAGGCTTTTTTTTACCCACTTTTACCCCAGCGCGTGTCTCCATTGCCTTTTGTGTGACTTGCAAATTTGATTCTTTGGAGGTTATGTTCTTCCATATCACTTAAAGAATATTGGTATTAAAAAGATGGATTATTTCAGGGAGAAATTTGTGATTGTTGAATACATTAATTTGTTCACAGAATGCAATCTGTCTTCTTTTTTGTCCTATCCTATACTAGGCCAACCTCATTGCCCTTCTGTTTTGTCTGTGCAGAACATGCACATTGATGGACCATCTCTAAGGGCTTTCTATATGATCATAGATTAAATTGGGTAATAGGCATTTTTTCATCCACTTAGATTTTCCTACATAGAATTCTAGACACAATGTTTCTGAATGAGTTTTAGAAGGCTGTCTCATATTCTGGGGTTTAATGAAACCAGATTTATGTCATCTATAAACAGAGATTTCTAGAAGTCTTTTCTATATGTTGGGAATTTAGACTACCTTAGTTATCATCAATTGTCTTAATGAAAGTGGCAAATGTTTTGGGCAAGCATAGATTTTAGGCATTTATTTATATTTATAATCAGAGGATTATTGAATAAGATTACCTTGACTATTACTTATTTCAAGGAATCGTATATAATTTTAAAATACTTAAGAGGTTCCATGTTGGAGGAGAGCTTTTAAGACTGCAATTTGTTCCACTCCATCAATTTTTTTTCATAACTTATAAATAATATGCAATGTAGGATATTGTATTCTCTGCATCCTTCAATCAATGGTGTAATTAAAGAGGTGGTCTGATGAAGAATATTTTTAACAAAATCCTGCCTTATTCCCTTCTTATGTTTTTATCAAGCATGTCCTTGATAGACGTGTAGGTTACTTTAATAAAGAAACAAACATACAATTAGAGAACATATTTAAAGAAACAAAGGCAGATAACTGGAGGCATATTTGCTGTTCATATTTAGGCTATGTTAAAATAACAGAAACAACTAAATTTGGAGATTTAGTGTTATGCTAATCACGTTAGTGAGATAATACTTCGTAGAGCTAAACAATATAACAGCATTCATTTAAGAGTAGGGGTTCTCAACCATTTTTTTAAAATCTCCTGGTCCCACTTGGCAGTTTGGAGAAGCTTATGGCACCTTTCTAAGGCTGTTTTATTAAAAATAAAATATATAGGATGGCAAAATAAATTAATTATATTGAAATAGAATTATCAAAATATTGAAAGGTCTAAGTTCATGAACCACCTGAAACCTCTTCACAGACCTCTAGATTAGGAACCACTGAGTTAGGAAAAGAAAGGATTATAATTATTGAATCATAAGGAAAGAAATGGAAAAATAGGCATGAAGATCTAACAGGACATATAGGCCTCAAATATATTATGATATTATAATCATAAAAAGAGTTTGATACTGTTAAAAAAGCAGAGAAGTATATCTTCCCAAAATAAAAATATTAAATTCAATTATCTCTCTTTTCCACGGCCTTCACCTATCAGGAAAATAAAAACAAAACAACACAAAAACCATAAATTCAACAATAAATATTCATAGTCAAGAAAAAATTCGCACATTGAACATGTACAAATATTTAGGTCTAATAACAGATTTGAAGTCCATCACTCTCTGAATGAAAGTAGATGGTATCATTCATCTTCAGTCCTTAGTATGTTTTATTTTCTCATTCTTCAGAATTTGAAGTCTTTCATAGTTGTTTTTTCTCTAATCTAATTCATTAAACATTTATTAGCCTGCTCTCCCAAAAAGCCCCCGACAGATACAAAGAGTTTGTGAAATCATTTACAAACCTACCCTTCCCTCTCTCTCCTCCCAACCCACTGATAAAATATGACTTCTTAAAAAAACAAAAAACAACATTTATTAGGTATCTACTACGTGCCAAGCACTGTGCTAATTACCAGGGATACAATTAATGAAAAGATAGTGCCTGCCCTCAAGAGATTACAATCTAATGGAGGGAGAAAACACACAAAAGAAGGCAAGATAGTAGGGAAGGGAAGGAGGATAGAGGACACCAAGGGGTACCAGCTCAAGAGCATCTTGTTTGCTGGAGTTGAAACCAGGTTGGGCATCAGATGCAAAGTGGAATGATCTGTGAGTCTCAGTGTCTGCTTTCTATAAAGGAAAGCATCGGGAGGAGTTTGGTACTCTCCCCTCCAGTCCTCCCATTTGAGGGGATAAGAAGCTGAAGGAGGTGGTCTCAATCAATTTTCAGTTTGCAGTATGGTGATTATTTTAGAAGTGATTACCTTGACCTGAGAGGGGCAGCAGTTAAGACCAGACAGAGCAGCAGATGTGAAGTAGAGATCTTGTTGTCATTATGTAAATTGTTTTCCTAGTTCTGCTTGCGTAATTCCATATTTTCTTGAAAGCTGACCTTCTGGTGCTCTTAAATTGCGTTATGTATATCATGGGGCTTTTTATATGTATACTGGATCTGGTACCGCTCTGTTTTCAGTAGGGCCAGTTCTACTTCTTTGCAGTTCATAGGTCTGTGAACCACTACAACTGACAGGGAGAAAAGTTTGTTATTAATAGATTTAGATTACATTTTTAATCTGTTTGTATTCATTTGTCTAATGTTAACCTTAATATACTCTTGGGATGATTTTAATAACTTGATCTCTTGCCAAACCTTCTTCTCCACTCAATTACTTTTTATCATTTTGGGAGTAGGCAACACTACTCATACTACTTATTCCATAAGACTCAAAAAAGTTTTTATATTCTAAGCCAGTTTTACCCTTAGTGGCCGTTTCTTTTTCTTTTCATGGAGATGAAATGTCTGCTGTCAAAACAAGTTTCTAGGCTCCTTTGGCATCTTTGTTGTGGTTAAATTTTAGTATGAAATATTAATAGTCTTTTAATTTAGCCATTTACTACTTTTCTTATTTAAACAGATTAGGTTGGAGTTCTTTTAGTTATATATACATCACAGCTTCTTGTTTTGATACTTTCTGTTTGCTTTCCTATAACACTCAGTAGATAAATCCTTAAAATCACCTAAGAAGGGAATTTTTGCCTTAGGACTTCCTGGTAGAAATAAAGTAAGAGACACTGGAACATAGTGACAATCCCAAGCAAAGTAGGCAACCTGTGAGTGTAGTAGGATGATCTGCATGTTTAATGGTTTTGATGTTATTTAATTAAGCCGCATCATGCTGGTTGCTATGACTACCGAATGCTAGTGGCACCATTGTTGACATAGAAAATGAAGACATACAAGGCTGTGATACCTCTGCAGAGTTATTGCTACAAGTGATCCCATCTTCATCACCAGGCAGCTAGGTGGTTCAGTGGATAGAGCTCCTGGCCTACAGTCAGGAAGACCTGGGGCCTTGGACACGCGCTAGCTGTGTGATCCCGGGCATGTCACTTAACCCTGTTTGCCTCAGTTTCTTCATCTGTAAATTGAGCTGGAGAGGGAAATGGTAAACTACTCCAGTATCTTTGCCAAGAAAACTCCAAGTGGTGTCATAAAGGACCAGAACACAACTGAATGATTAAACAGCAACAGTGAAAGGGGACTAACTTCCTACACTAGGTGATAGGAGGAAAACACAAAGCTCTTTAGGGTTGGTGTACAACTGTAACCTGCTCAAGAAGCCCTAGTGGATCCCTGTTGCTTTTAGAATCAAATCCAAATTCCTTCATTAAAGCTTTTCACAATATTTCTCCAGCCTACCTTTCTAGCCTAAATATCTTTCTTGCCCTCTGTGCTCTGCCTGAATCTGCCTGCTTGTCGTACTCCATAAAAGACCTTTTCTTTCCTTTTTCTCTGTCTTGACACGAGCTCTCTGTCCTACATTACTGGAATATTCTTTTTGTCTCATCTTAATTCTTGGAGTATCTAACTTGGGTCAAATGCTACCACCTTTAAGAGGTCTTTCATTATTCCCCCACTTGTTAGCCCCTACCCCTGAATGCATTTATTGTACATGGATCCTATATTTATTTATCTGTAGACATGTTTTACTGGCCCCCCAACCCCCACCATCAGTAGAATGTAAGCTCTTTAAGGTCAAAAACTGCCTTGCTCTAGTATTTGTATTTCAGTACCTAGAATAGTACCTCTCATATGGTAAAGGTTTAATAATTGTTTATTGATTAACTAATTCAAATAAAAAATGATAGAATATTCCTTACTGGAACTTCTTATCTAGTGATAAAGACAAACTATACACATCAAATCTCTGTTCTCTCTGGCCAGTGATTGATATCTATGAATTCATATCCTTACTTTCTGTACTGCTCATTTGGTAGTTACCAGATGACTTTTGGACCTCATTTGTGATCATTTGTGTTGTGTTGTTGTATTGGTAATTAAGGTGGGACTTTTGTTTTACTGTTTTCTCTTTTAGCATGCTAAAGTAATCAAGTGCCTTTGATTAAGTCTTACTAGGTGCTAAGCCCCAGGCTCACACCCTTTTGCTGATTAGGTAAGAATCCTTTGTCCCTGAACAGGGTATAAAAACTCAAAGGTTAGCATTCTGTCTGGGGCTTTCACTCACTGGAAGAGTGGCACATGACTCTGGGCAAGTCATTGTAACTGCCCCCCACCCCCACCCCCAGCTTTGCTAACCCAGATGTTTGTTTGTATTTGGTCTGTTTATATTGTCTCTGTATGTAATTTATTTGTATTTGTTTTGAAGTTCAGGTTGCTGGCTTTTCCTCCTGAACTAAGTGAATGATATTTTTATGTTTAACTAAAGTGAAATTGTCAACCCCTTAAAGTTACTTTCCTTAGTAAAGCAGATCAAAAGAACCTGTGCTGGCAGCTCTTGTTGCTGGTTGTTATTGGTTTTACACAGCCACAGTAGCTGCTAGTTGAATTGTTGCTACAGTTGTTAATTCTTTTGTAAGGTCTTATTTTAAAATATTTACTTGAATCACTTCCTTGATTTGATTGTAATTTTCTTAAAGTCATAGACCTTTTCTTTTGTTTCCTCAAACAGCAAAGAGAATGCCTTAAGGGCCCATATGTTAGTCAAAAATCTGTTGAAGTAATTAATAAATAGGTTGATAGAGAAATAAGCCGAAACTTCCATTCTTAGGCACCTCTGAGAGCCTGGGAAATACCACTAGGAATCAAAGAGGCTTCGGTACTAGATTGAGAGTCTGTAGAGAAGTAGTAGTGTCCAACTTTCTAAATTAACTAAGAAATGAATATGGAAGAGAGATATAGGGCTACACTGGTAAATGTTTAAGAAAGCTGGGATTTGAACTCAGGTCCTTGTACTCCAGAGCTAGCTTTCTTTCCACTGCTCAGGCACTTTGCCTACCTCCATTATAGGAATTACTTACACTCTAGAGGAGGGAGAGAGTTATCATCAATAACACCCCTGAGTATGGCCCATTATCAGCCCCTCCCTCTTCCCAAAAGCAATGCTTTCTACAGTTCCCTAAGCTAATATACATATATATGTATATATATATATGTGTGTGTATATATATATAGAATGTATATATATAGAATGTGTATATATATATATATATATATATATATATATATATATATATATATATATATATAGAGAGAGAGAGAGAGAGAGAGAGAGGACAAAGGGTAGAATTCTCTCAATTTACATATGGTAAGATGAAGAAGAATTCAAGTAGGGTAGAGAGAAAAATCGCACTATGCAAACATGGAAATTCAACTTCAAGAAATCTCACATAGCCATGGCATACTGGGCAAAAATAACCAGCGGCTTTGGAAAATGATGAGGATTTGTTTAAATAAAAATTCTCCTTGACCTCTTAACTTTGAAACAATTGCTGAAAACACTAGTCGTTGCTGAAAACCAAAGAAGTCTTTTACTTTATCGAGCAAAATTAACTTGATTATGTATCCTAGTAGAAAGGAATATCACCCCCAAGTCATTTTCCTTTGGCTATGGAATGGGTTTTTTGGACTTATTCTTGCTTTAAAAGCTAGGCAAGGTAGTATGGTTTAATGTCCAGTAGAACATTGGACATATAGCCAACAGATCCAATTTAAATGTTACTAAACTCTAGCTGGGTAATCACAGCAATTTAACCCCTCACAACCTCAGTTTACTGAACTATCTACTATTTCATAGGTTTATTATAAGGAAAAAATACTTTCCAAACCTCAAATTATCACAGATGTATTTTTTCTACAAAGTGGGCATTTGATAATTATTGAATTTTGTGTAAATATATGTGTGCACATACGTGCACATACATGATTGCATATAGTCTCTTTTGCAAAATTTAATGTCCTGAGAAGACACTCCAAGTGAGATATTATAACAACCTTAATATGGGACTGATTTAAAAAAAGCTAAAAAAAAAGTCTTCCCACCAACTGTTCCCTGATTTTCACACCATTTTGGTGACGACCAATATCCCCTCTGCTTTCTCTGTTCAGATGTGTTGTAGCACTGACTCACACCTTCATGGCTGCAAATATGAATGAGACAATGATTGAACATTTTAGTTTCAAAGTCCTCTCATTGTAGGTGGAGGTGGAAGGAGAACGATATCACATCCATTTTAGTGCTTGAAAATCTATACTTGGAATTTTTTTTAAAATATGGGGAGGTTCTGCATGGCAGGTGGAGTATTTGGAAGCAATACTTTTTGATAATTGTCTTATAGCTTATGGAGAACTGATTCCACTCAATCACTTCCTAAATGGGTGGCCATGGAAATCAACTCACCTCTCTGAGCCTCCACTGCCTTATGGGTTAAATAGAGGTAATTCTTTGATGACCTTCAAAATCACAGGTTTGTTATGAGGAATGTGCTCTGCTCCTTTTAAAGCACTCAGTAACTGTGAGCTATTAATATAATTTTATTAAAATTTTGAAGATTATAATCTGATCACTGAAACCTACCTCTACTGCTTCATTAAGATGCTCAGTCTATGATACAGAACTACAACCTGTGTCAAGTCCTACTAAGCTGGAAAGGCTTCAACTACAGGTCCAGTGACGTCCTGTATTCTCTCTGAGGCCCAGCCTCACTACACGATGGAAATATTCATCATTAGGTTACCCAAGGATGATGAAGTTTTGGCCATAGATGTTCCTGGAGGCCCTTTGCTAAATTATAGAAGAGTTATACTAGTGAAGGGAGTGTCCAAATTAACAAAATTGCACATTCTATATTGAATTAAATAAGCTCCTTCAAAAGAATTGTCTGTATTGTGGTACCCTGACAAAAGAAATTTATAGCCTGTGACAATAGTGTGACTTTGATGAAAAAAGGTATCAGTCAGCCTCCTGAAATTCAAATAGTTTTGGTAAACAATGGATCTTGCAAGAAATTAAACTTCACATGTTCTATCAAGTATCAAAACTTATAATTAAAAATGTCAGTGTTTATATATTTATACATACACACACACACACACACACACACACACACACACACACACACATATATATATATCAGTTAGTCAGAAAGCATGTATTAAGTGCCTAATATGTGTCAGGCACTGTGCTAAGTGCTAGAGATAGAAAAAAAGGCAAATAATAGTTTCTGCTCTCCAGGGACTCATGGCCTAATAAGGGAGACAACATGCAAAGATATACACACATATGTATGTATGTATGTATGTATATATGTATGCATGTATGTATATATATATATATGTATGGATGTGTTATATACACACATGTATATGTACATGTATATATTTAACAAATTTGATTTATATTTAATTTAGAAAATTAATATTAACATTTAATAAATATATAATTAAATATATCTGTAAATATGCATACATATCTATAAAATTGGAGATAATCAATAAAGAGAAAACACTAGCATTAAGAGGGATCAGGAAATTTTATTACAGAAGATGAAATTTTTAACTATGACTTGAGGGAAGTCAGGGAAGCTAGGAGGTAGAGATAGGAAGGAAGGAAATTCCTGGCATACTAGGCCTATAGGAAATAATCAGCAAACATGCCCACAGCTAGGAGTCAGTTCAAGAGACTATAAGGAAACTAATGTCTCTGGATTGTAGACTGCATGGTAGAGAGTAAAGTATAAGACTAGAAAGGTATGAGGGGGCTATGTTGTGAAAGGCTTTTGCATGCCAAACAGAGGATTTTTTATTTGATCCTGAATGTCATAGGGAGCCACTGGAGTTCATTGAATGGGGGCAGGGTGGTGACATTTCAGATCTGAGCTTTAGGAAGATTAATTTGACAGCTGAGTAGAAGATGGATTGGAGTGGGAGTGACTCGAGACTGACGCAGGGAGACTAGCCAGAAGCCTATTACAGTAGTGTAGGCATGAAATGGTAAGGGCTTGTATGAGGGTGATGGCAGTAGAGGAGAAAAAGAGGAGTATATGGGAAATGTTACAAAAGGTAAAATCCAAAGGCCTTGGCAATAGGTTAGATATGGAGAGTGAGAGAGAGTGAGGACCTGAGGATGCCACCTTGGTGGTGAGTCTGGGTGACTGGGATGATGAGGATGCCCTCAGCAGTAATAAGGAAGTTTGGAAGGGGGAGGCTTTTTTTGAGGGGGGGAAGATAATGAGCTCAGTTTTGGACATGTTGAGTTTAAGACGTCTATAATACATATATTTAGAGATGGCTGTTTGGAAAGTCACATTCACATACACACACACAAAAGCAATGTTATAATATTGGGTAGAGAGCTGGCTTCAGATGCAGGAAGATTTGCATCTTGGTATCACTTCTAATACTGCCTATGGGATCCTGGACAAGACAGTGCCTTTCTCAGTACTCAAGGTAACTCTCTAAGATGATAAATTGCCCACAAGGTGTCTACCTGCTTTGTTACAGGAAGTTCCTTATCGGGAGCTCCTTTCACCAATGAAATCACACATATAGTCTCTATACCTATTTTTTTTTCAGTTAAACATACATGTAAGTGAAAAAAAAACATTGAAAAAGTTATTTCTGAAGTTCTAATGCTTAATTTTCAAAGTGATGATATAGAGGTTTTCTCTAGTTTGCATATATATGTATATCTATATCTATGTGTTTTTCTGATCATTTCACCTTCTTCTTTCTTTATTATAGGAATAGGGAAAAAAAGAGGCCAAAAATCTGAAGAATGTTTCCAAGAGTCAATTTGGCTGTCACACACTGGGTACGGAAGAGCATGAGAAAGTCCTATCTTTTACTTTGTCTCGTATTGCTCCTAACAACGCATTTGGAAGGTAAAAAGGGTAATCAGTTCATCTGGAAACCAGGTAGGAATGCTCGTGCTATTCTTTTTTCACATTTCTTTTTTCCCTCTCACTTTTATTCATAAGGCAGAAATAAATTCAAGTTGCTGGTTTTAATTTGGCAATGGTATAATGTCTCCAGAGGGGAAAAACAGACGGGGGCCATTCTGAGCATCCTTTTGTAAAGTGCATGTGGTTGATCTTTGAGTATAATTGTTACGAGCATCACAAAAATATCCATTTATCCTTCCCTGTTTCCTCTAGCACGCCCCAATCCAGAAGTGATGCCAGTTCTGGATTTTCATATTGCTGTCAAATAAAGTTACGATTTCCATAGCTACATCTCCTTCTTTGTCAAGGTTTTCCATATTTCTCTGCACAGAACCAACCATTTATTGCAAAAATGACATCTGAATTTAGCTGACAACTTCTTGCTAAAAATTCTTTGGACCTGTTGTGCAGATTTCTTTTAGAGGATACTCTAGTTAGATATTTATTATTAAATGCTTCCCAGGAGACACTCCATATTGCCAGGTTTTGCACAGTGAAGAATTGCTCTTTCAACATTTCTTGTTAGTTATCTCTCTGAGAGTTGAACTGTAACACTAATGTGTTTTGAAATGATTAGTTTCAACATTTGTAGAGTTTTTATTTTGTATATATGAGTGAAGGTTTTTTAAAAAATAATTTGAATACATGGGAAGAAAGTCCATGACTGTGTTCTGGAGTAAAGGTTAATTTGTTAATGTAAAAACAATTAACATTCTACTAATGTGGTTGAGAAAACCCAAACAACTTCATTATTTGAACTTCTTATACTTTCCTTTGTTCTAGAATTTCATTTGTTTCACATATCTCAATCATATCTCTTTGTCCCTTTTTCAAACATACGTATTTACAATAGATACTTGGAAACTAAGAACGTGATTTGTAGTAGGTCCGTGGTTCTTGAGCTTTGGTCTTTATGTCATAGCCCATAAATTAAATAGACTGTAAACTTATTTTGTCACCATGGAAATATTCATGAAAGTAATATTTGTAACATTTAAATGACTTTGCAAAAATAAAAGACTGAATTATGCTTTAAAGTATATTAACTGCTAACCAAGCACCATTAAAGATACAATCTGGAGGAAATTTAATTGCATTTAAGCCCTTATAAATTAATTTAATTGTCGACTGTGATATCTAATTAGTGATTTGCATATTTTCTCACAGTAGTTTCCACAGCTTTGCAAAGAGTTCTAAAAGCAGAGTATTGCCTGAATGTGAATGCTGCTGTTTTGTTTAAATTATAATAGACTGAACATCTTATTAAATATAAAATTATAAACATGTGTATGTCAATGTAAAAGTGATGTGACACTATGCTGTTTTTTTCCTCTACTAAAATTGTCTGTGGTGGTTGTGTAACTCAAAGGTCTGCCAGTGGAGCCCAAGCTCCGGTAGGTCCCCACTATTCTGGAAAGGCAATGGGTACTTGTCACTTTTGCGCTAGCTTAGGTAAGTTAAGAAAAGCTTATCTCCGTAAGTTTGATTACAGCCTTAAGAGAAGGTGACCTGGTCACAGACACTGCTTCTGTGGTATAACAGAAGTCTGACCTTGTAGAGAATTTGGACACTAAAAGGTGTGGGTTTAAGTCTCGTCAGAGCCACAATTGCTTTTGTCTGGACAGAATGACTTAGTGGAAAAGGTCTAGTTTTCAAGTTAGAGGATCTGGGTTTGTAGCATAGAACTGTTTCATGTCTCTCTGTGTGACTATGAGCAGTGGACTTTACCTCCTTAAAATTCATATTTTTTTCTCACTTGAAAAATGAAAGGGTTGGATTAGGTTATCTTTATGGTCCCTCCCAGATCCAAGTTTGTGACCCCACTGTCCCTCCCACAGAAAGAGTTTGCAAACTGTCTTTGGGCAAACTGCTAAAGCACAGATGCTAATGATGAGGATGAGGATGATTATGATGATGAGGATGACAATATATCAAAGTATATATGGATAATCCTTTAAAGGTTGTAAAGCACTATATGCAGGACTATATGTGTTTGTATGTGTGTTAAGGCATACAACAACCCCATGAGATACAGGTATTAATTTCACTCCATTTTTAGATATTCCTCTCATACTGGCATCCTAGTGACAGTAGATGTCTGTTTTCATCTCTCCATGAAGTCAGCTGCAGTGAAAACATCTTTGTCTTAAATACAGAAAGCTCACTCCCATATTTCAATTCTTGGTCATCACTCTCATTCCCTATCTTGACATCTTAGACTAAATGGCAGTGGACCTTGCAATGAGATATTTCTTATTTCTGACGATGCTCATTTCATCTAAACCTGAAATTTCATTTAGTGTCATCCAGTGAATATTATTATTGGCACTTTGGGAGTTTGCTATCAAATCCAAGGACTCAATCTAAAAGTTGAGTTGACTTCTAATGAAGAACTGATAAACTCTTATTTAGAAATTCTCTGGGTTCAGATTGTATTGTCCATCACTTAAAATGTTTATTTATTTCCTCCTTTTCCCTTCAATCTAAAGGTTAGATCTTAGCAAACCTCAGCTAACTTGGACACATCCCTAGGTATGTCTTAACATAAGAAAAAAAACAGTGAATAGATGAGTAATGAGTGAGTGAAAGACCACGTAGTTAAAGCAATCCCCATTGATGGAAAATTTGTGTTTAGCCATAGGATAATATGGGGGTCATTGCTCTAGCAAGATTGTTGAATACCTGTCAACATTGTGATGAGTTCCTGTGAGCTATATGCAGTGTCAGGCAATCACTCATCCAGACAGAGGAAACAGAACCAGGTCAGCCAGAGTCCTGGATAAGAAGTGATATGGCTTCTTGTTTGGAGTAAATATAACTAATCATTTTCCACTGCACGAGGGAGATGAGCAGTAGATTTCTTCATAGGGCTCCAGAGATCACTAATATCTTCAAATCTTTTTCCAAGCATAAGTATTACAGAAGACTGTAAAACTTAAAGTATTATGAAAATGTTAGCAGTCATTCCTGTGTTATAGGAAGGGGAATTCACTCCAATTTAAAAGTAGTTTGTAGCCAAGTAACTTCTTGCAGTAACCCTGTGGCACAGGATAACAAGAATATTATTATACCCATTTTGCAGAGAGACAGCATGGCATACTAGATCTACACTTGAATTCAAAGCCAGAAAGACTTGGGTTCAAGTCTTCTGTCTGATATATATTGGCTGTGGCAACCAAGGAAATTCACTTAACCTCTCCTTGCTCTCGTCAACCTTCAAAGATGATAAATTACAAAGAAGGTACTAACTTGAATTAGTAGAGAAATTTCCAACAACGGGATCTGTATGCCAATGAAATAATAAGTCAAGTCCCTGTCCCTTTCCTTTTAAAGCAGACAAGTGTGGTCACTTGTCTTGGGTCATCAGCTTGGATCATACAGATTGGGTTATAAACCTAGGTCTTCTGGATGTAAGTCTGGCAAGCATTCTATTATATCACATTGTTGCTACTACTTTATGAAGTTGTCCTCTTCTGGAAAAAAGACCATAAACGTTTTGAGGCCCAGGATAATCTGAGTCCGCAACTCAAGTCGAGAACAAACTAGATTCATTGTTTTTAGTGGAAGTAGTGAGCCTACTGATATGTCTCGGTGAGGAAGGAATATTAATTCATATGTTAATAATACTCATTTAAACCTATAGGTAGAACCCCTATTAGTCCATTGACCATTGAATATGTATTGCAAACATTGGATGGAGAGGGACAGTTAGGGAATTTACCAACTGATTTTGGAGAGTATTCCCACATTCACAGAGTACTCAAAACAAAGAAAGTTGTAGGAAGGCTCTCAGTCAAGTTGTCGTTTTTATAGGAGACTCATAAACAGGTTAAGAAGAATGAGAGAGTCCAGCCCAAGTAGTAAGGATGACTGTAATATACAGTCAACACCTTCCATTCTAACTTAATGGAGGGGAGGAAGGGGACAGGGGCAATGAGGATCCTGAGGCCTTTTTATTAGACCGTGGTATATGTTGTGAGGATTTTAGTTCATAGCAGGTTAGCTTTGCTTTTCATTTTTCTCAGAATCATTTTAAAAATTAGCTTGTAACATTTGAGTATGGCCAAAGGATAGCAAGAGAAAGTCGTCTGAGATTGTGTTTGTTGAGTATAGTGGGAAGTCAGTCAGTATCAGAGCAAGGGACTCAAGTCTTTCTTCTGGGCCCCCTTATACCTGGATGTTACTGTTTTCTAATACATGCATGCATGTATGCATATACACATTTATTTATTTAAACTTTAAAAATAATTTTGAGTTCCATATCTCTCCTTCCCTCTAGCCCCTCCCCAGTCATTGGGAAGGCAAAAAAATATATCAATTATACCTGTGAAATCATGCAAAACATATTTCCATATTAGCCATGTTTCAAAGAAAAAGCAAGAAAAATAAAGTGAAAAATTACATTTCAATTTTTACTCAGAGTTCAGCAATTCTTTTTCTGGAGATGAATGACATTTTTTGTCATGAGTCATTTGGAATTAGCTTGGATCATTTTATTGATCAGAGAAGGTCAGTCTTCCAGTTGATCATCATTTCTATATTGCTGTTACCATGTATAATATTCTCCTGGTTCTGCTCACTTCCCTTTGCATCAGTTCATGTAAGTCTTCCCAGGTTTTTCTGAAACCATCTTTTTCACCATTTCTTTTTTTTTTACTTTTTAGATTTTTTTATATTTAGTTTACAACACTCAGTTCCACAGGTTTTTGAGTTCCAAATTTTCTTCCCCTCCCTCTCTTCCCCCATCCCTCCCCCAAGATGGTATGAAATCCAACATATGTTCTACCTATACCCTCGCATTCGCAGTAGTATTCTATCACGATCATATACCACAACTTGTTCCGTCATTCCCTAATTGATGGACATCTTCTCAGTTTCCAATTCTTTGATTCAGGGGCTGTCCTTGACCTAGAATACCAGTACTAAATATTCAGACAAGGGAAGATTCAGGAATCAGAGCTGGGACACATTAGGACAAAGGAGTCACAAATCCAAGAAAGACAAAGATTAGAGGTAGGCAGAGTTGAGGAGATGCTATGAATCAAGCTCATAGACTGGAATGAGGTAGAACTGGAGAGCAACTCATTAACACTAAATTAGAGAATGCCTAACATGCTTACCTGTGCCTGAGTGCTCCTGGTGAAACCTATACCGTCTGTTATACTAACGAGTGCTCCTTGTTAACTTCTTCAGATCCTACCATATTCCCCACAGAACCATGATGGACAAGTAGTAGGCATTCAATAGATGTTTGTAGAATGGATAAAGTCTGGAATTTAAATTATGTGTAGGCCATTATCTAAAGATACATAAGAAGAATATCTTTATGTCCAAAGACAAAAATCATTTAATATATCTTTAGGAAAATATATTTAATATATCTTTAGGAAAAAATAAACTCCATTAGATTAGGGAGAGGAATAAATTTTGAGGTCATAAATCATGTTTCTTAAATAATGTAAATCTTAAGCATGTTCTAGTAATGCATTGCCACATACCAGCACATTCTGGTAATACATTAATACATTTGGTTCAGAATTTTTTGGGTGTGAAAATGAAAAATACAGACTTAAAAATATTACTTTATACTTTAAATTTGGCCTCATATTTTCATTGGGCTGTTGTTCACTTTTCTAAAGCAGAAGAGAAAAAAGAAGTGGGTTGGAAGAAGGTTTGCTTGTATTCATAAATGGGCCTAAATAATTACACTGAATGTTATCTAGGTGCTGAAGATTTCTCTCAATAGGACAAACCTTTGAAAAACTGCTTACACTGTAACTTGTAAATTCATTAAAACCCCGCTCAGTCAATAAATAATGACTCAGGTGAAAAGAAAGATTTTAGTTCTGAGGGTAAACTAAGTTAAAATTAATCTCTCTCTTTTTTTAATGGAAGAGATATTTAAATGGCATTCCATGAGGAGCTTCTTCCCCACTCTCAATCAGTTAACATTTTATTAAAGCTTGGATTATCCATACTTCCCTCCTACCCTCCCATTTGCATTGAAAGTCCTTTTTGAAATGTGCAGGTAATCTAACATTTAATAAATTAGGAGGGAGGAGGAATCCAGAAGGCAGCTAATTGTTATAAGTGTAATATAAATTCATAAAATGATTCACCTAGGCATTTAATTAAAAATAAATAGCTTTAATAAATAGCTGATATCTGTGTATCTTGGGGGAGGAAAAGCTATTGGTCTCACACATACTCATTCACTCACACTCTCACACATCCAGCACACATAGCACTGAAGCAACATGAAAAGAGTAAAGAGATCGAGTCCTTCTATTTTACACAACACAGTGTTATCAAAAACACTAGACTGGCAGAAGATCTGGTTGCAGTTCTGGTTCTGCCACTTACTTCCCATTTGCCCTCAACAAAGTCCTGTAATCACCATATACCAAAATAAAGTCAAAATGGGTTCATGATTTAGGAATAAAGGCTGTTACTATAAGCAATTTGAGAAAGCAAGGAATAGTTTACCTGTCAGATTTATGGGAAAGGGAAGAATTCATGACCCAACAAGAGATAGAGAGCATTACAAAATACAAAATGGATAATTTTGATTACGTTAAATTGAAAAAATTTTGTATAAACAAAGCCAACGCAACAAAGATTAGGAGGGAAGCAGAAAATTGGGAAAGAATCTTTACAACCAGTATCTCTGATAAAGGCCTCATATCTAAAATATATAGGGAACTGAGTCAAATTTAGAGGAATATAAGCCATCTCCCAATTGACAAATGGTCAAAGGATATGAACAGGCAGTTTTCAGAGGAAGAAATTAGAGATATCTATAATCATATGAAAAAATGATCTCTTCAAAAGTCTAGGACATTCTCTTTCACAAGTACATAGAGACTAATGAGCCCACCCTTAGAAAGCATTTGTGGCCACAGAATTAACAGTTAATTAACAGTGACTTTGAATGTAAGTCCTTTTCTCCTTTTGTGACATTATCATGATGTTTCCTTTAGGCATGATATAGCTTTATGCTGGCTGTTTGGAATGTTCTCCAGCTATCTTTCCTCAGTTTGTCAAGATTGCCTTAGGCTCCAGTTGCAGATTCTGCCATCAGCCATTGCTGTCCCAGAGATACCTATGGAGAGTTAAAACATCTTTAGACACTTCAAAGTTCACAAGGCTATACATACTCCCCATTTCCTCCCCGCTAAGTGATTCCCTTTTAGGGGGTTTACTGGGACTTCTGTTTCCTAGAGGTTGGCAGCAATCTTCAGTGCTTGGGCTCCAAACTGGGTGCTGTGTTATAGCAAGGGCATAACTGAGTTTCTTTCCCAATCCCAATATATTTCCTATGTAGTGGTATTTCATGTTATCTAATGGCTTTCTTTCCTTCCAGACTGATTAAGGACTTCCCAGACCTAGTTTAATGCTTTTGATTCATTCATTGTCTGCAGAGTGAGTTCTCATGTGGTTAATGTAGTTACTTTAAGTAGAATTGACTGTCACCAAATATGGATGAGAATACCTTTCCTGATATACTACCAGGATTGTTTTAAACATTGTATGTAAGTATGTATGTATAAGGTGGCACAGTGGGTAAAGCATTGGGCTTGGAGTCAGGAAGACCCAAGTTCAAATGTGGCCTCAGACGCTTACTAGCTGTATGACCCTGGGCAAGTCACTCAATCTTTGTTTGCCTTAATCCACTGAAAAAGGAAATGGCAAACCACTCCAGTATCTTTGCCAGGAAAACCCCATTGACATTATTAGTATGCTATGGTCCGTGGAATACAAAGAACTGGACATGACTGAACGACTCAACAGCAAAAATAATACGTATATACAAATATATCATATATGTGTAAAAATGGGTATGAAATTTGTAAACATGTAGATACCTATGCATATACACATATACATATATATGTATATATGTAAGATAATTTTGTATTATTTTTATAACATCAGGACCAATTCATGTGTAAGTTCAATTTTTTAAATGCCCCAAAACGTGAAAAAAACATGTATTTGATAAAAATCCCAAAGTGATTTCATCTACTCTGCTTTCCCAGTTAATAACCTATTATTATATATTTATCTTTCATCCAACAAGGATTTATGGAGGAACCATAGTACAAAGAATTCTACTAGAATTCACAGGGGACAATGAAGAAATTCAATACATTCAATCTGGGAAACTGTTATTAGCTATTGTGTACAAGGGGCTGTGTTAATGCTTCTGGAAATCACCTAGCGAAAAAAAAAACACATTTCTGACTTCAGGGTGTTTGTGATCTAGTGGGCTTGTGAGTTCTCCAGTTCTCCTGAATATTAGGGTCTTCTCTCTGTGTTTATCTACAGTTTACACTATATATACATACGTACATACACACACACACACACACATACACACACACATACTTATCCTTGATAGCAGGATCTCTTTTTTGCCTTTCTTTGTACTTCCAGGTTAGTGTATAGGGGGCACTTTAAAATGATTATTGAAGTGACTCTTTGATAAGACATATACATAAATATCTGTATTACAAGTTGACACTAAATTGGTGGTTCCCAACCTGTGGGCCAAAGAGCCATGGGTAGGGTTGGACAGGTTACATGTATTTATCCGTAAATAAGAAAACTTATCCTCTGTAGACTGAATAAATAGCATTCTGTATAGGTATATGTTTGAATTTTTCAACAAACATGTACGTGAAATAAAAACATTAATCCATGGTAGGTTTTTTGTCATTATGTATTTTTCCAAATAATTGCTACTATCATGTTGGGGGATCGAGTGAGGGGATGAGTCTCAAAAATTTTGGGACATTACAGAGGGGTCATTATTTTTTAAAAGTTAAAGACCATACGGTCTAGGAATTTGAACAGAACCTCGCCTGTCATGGGTATGATTTAAAAAATGAGTATGAGGAACATGAGCCCAACTCAGAATTTTTTTTTCATAGAAATAATATATCTGCTTGAGAAATGGCACATTGATGGCAAACATTTCCTTAGAGCGACTAGGGACAGTTCCTCACTCCCCAACTTGCTTCGTCTTCCAAAGAAGAATTTCTTTTAAAAGGAATCCAAGAACAAGAAGAATTTTAAAAAATGAGTTTAATCCAGCAAAATAGGATTAGAGAATGGATTAAAGATTTAAAAGCAACATCATACAGTCTTGTTTAAATTTTTTTATTTAATTTATTTAATATATTTAGTTTTCAGCATTGATTTTCACAAGAGTTTGAATTACGAATTTTCTCCCCATTTCTACCCTCCCACCCATTTCAAGATGGCATATACTCTGGTTGCCCTGTTCCCCAGTCAGCCCTCACTTCTGTCACCCCACTCCCCTCCCATACCCTTTTCCCTTCCTTTCTTGTAGGGCAAGATAAATTTCTATGCCCCATTGCCTGTGTATCTTATTTCCTAGTTGCATGCAAAAAACTTTTTTTTGTTGTTTTTGAACATCTGTTTTTAAAACTTTGAGTTCCAAATTCTCTCCCCTCTTTCCTCCCCACCCACCCTCCCTAAGAAGGCAAGCAGTTCAACATAGGTCACATGTGTATCATTATGTAAAACCCTTCCACAATACTCATGTTGTGAAAGACTAACTATATTTTGCTCCTTCCCAACCCATCCCCTTTTATTGAATTTTCTCCCTTGACCCTGTCCCCTTTCCAAAGTGTTTGTTTTTGATTACCTCCTCCCCCTATCTGCCCTCCCTTCTATTGTCCCCCCTTTTTTATTTTCTTCCCTCTTCTTTCCTGTGGGTAAGATACTCAATTGAGTGTATATGGTATTCCCTCCTCAGGTCAAATCCAAGGAGAGCAAGATTCACTCATTCCCCCTCACCTGCCCCCTCTTCCCTTCCTACAGAACTGCTTTTTCTTGCCACTTTTATGTGAGATAATTTACCCCATTCTATCTCTCCCTTTCTCCCTCTCTCCCTCTCTCAATATATTCTTCTCTCGTCCCTTAATTTGATTTTATTTTTTTAGATATCATCCCTTCATATTCAACTCACCCTGTGCCCTCTGCCTATCTATCTATCTATCTATCTATCTATCTATCTATCTATCTATCTATCTATCTAAATATATATACACACACATATACACATATATGCACACACACATATATATACAGTTATATACATATATATACACACACACACACACACACACACACACACATATATATATATATACCCTAATATAATACTGAGGTCTCATGAATCATACATATCATCTTTCCATGTAGGAATGTAACCAAAACAGTTCAACTTTAGCAAGTCCCCTGTGATTTCTCTTTCTTGTTTACCTTCTCATGATTCTCTTGATTCTTATGTTTGAAAGTTAAATTTTCTATTAAGCTCTGGTCTTTTCACTGAGAAAGCTTGAAAGCCCTCTATTTTATTGAAAATCCATATTTTGCCTTGGAGCGTAATACTCAGTTTTGCTGGGTAGGTGATTCTTGGTTTTAATCCTAGCTCCATTGACCTCTGGAATATCATATTCCAAGCCCCTTGATCCCTTCATGTAGAAGCTGCTAGATCTCATGTTATTCTGATTGTATTTCCACAATACTCAAATCGTTTCTTTCTGGCTGCTTGCAGTATTTTCTCCTTGACCTGGGAGCTCTGGAATTTGGCGACAATATTCCTAGTAGTTTTCTTTTTGGCATTTTTTGAGGAGGCGATCTGTGGATTCTTTCAATTTCTATTTTACCCTCTGGCTCTAGGATATCAGGGCAGTTCTCCTTCATAGTTTCTTGAAAGATGATATCTAGGCTCTTTTTTGATCATGGCTTTCAGGTAGTACAAAAATTTTTAAATGATCTCTCCTGGATCTATTTTCCAGGTCAGTGGTTTTTCCAATGAGATATTTCACATTGTCTTCCACTTTTTCATTCCTTTGGTTCTGTTTTATAATATCTTGATTTCTCCTAAAGTCACTAGCTTCCACTTGCTCCAATCTAATTTTTAAGGTAGTATTTTCTTCAGTGGTCTTTTGGACCTCCTTTTCCATTTGGCTAATTCTGCCTTTCAAGGCGTTCTTCTCCTCATGGGCTTTTTGGAGCTCTTTTGCCATTTGAGTTAATCTATTTTTTAACGTGTTGTTTTCTTCAGTATTTTTTTCAGCATTTTTTTTGGGTGTCTCCTTTAGCAAGTCATTGACTTGTTTTTCATGGTTTTCTCACAACATTTTCATTTCTCTTCCCAATTTTTCCTCTACTTCTCTAACTTGCTTTTCCAAACCTTTTTGAGCTCTTCCATGGCCTAAGACCAGTTCATGTTTTTCTTGGAGGCTTTTGACGTAGGCTCTTTGACTTTGTTGACTTCTTCTGGCTCTTTGGTCTTCTTTGTCACCAAAGAAAGATTCCAAAGTCTGAGACTGAATCTGAGTCTGTTTTCGTTGCCTGGCCATGTTCCCAGCCAACCTACTTGACCCTTGAATTTTTCGTCAGGGTATGACTGCTTGTAGAGTAAAGAGTACTTTGTTCCAAGCTTGAGGGGATGCGTTGTTGTTTTCAGAGCTATTTCTATACAGCCAGCTCTGCCACACCAGCACTTCTCCTCCCCCAAGAACCACCAACCTGGACCTGAGTCAGATCTTAAGCAGGCTCTGCACTCCTGCTCTGATCCACCACTTAGTTCTTCCCACCAGATGGGCCTGGGGCCAGAAGCAACTGCAGCTGTAGTTCTGTAGCTGCACCCTACCCACCCACCCCCGCTGCCCCTGGGGCCAGTGGCCTAACTGCGAACTCCTTTCACTCTGTCCCCTGCAGATTTTCCTACTAACCTTCTCTGTTGTCTTTGGTGTTTGTGGGTTGAGAAGTCTAGAAACTGCCACAGTTCACTGATTCAGGGAGCTAGCTCGGCTCCTGGTCTGATTGGTCCTGCTGCCATCCACGCTGGGCTCCGCTCCCAGCTCTGTGCACAGTAGACCTCACCCAGTTACCATCCAGGCTGTCCTGGGCTGGAGCCCTGCTTCCCTCTGCTATTTTGTGGGTTCTGCATTCCTGAATTTGTTCAGAGCCATTTTTATAGGTTTTTGGAGGAACCTGGCAGGGAGGTCAAGCAAGTCCCTGCTTTCCAGCCACCATCTTGGCTCCACCCCCGGGTTCCTCCAACATCATACAGTCTTAAAACCGCTTTAAATGTTTTGAAGTTTGACTTTTAAAACATCTCAACCTAGGAGAATATTGATTCAACCTGAATGTAAACAATTACAAATTGAAAGTCATACCCTCTATGTTTTTTGACTTTACATGCACAGTTATTTTAGTAATATGGAAAAAAACCAAACATTTAAACAAATTTTAACCATTGAGCAAAAAAAAATTGCATGTGTGATGGATATTGGAGACTAGAGCAGGGATATACACCATAAAATAATCTTTTAATTTCACTTGTATAGTTGTTTTACCTCTCTGATGACAGTATGTTCTAACCAAGCTTTGTTTTTGCTGCCAAAAGTAATCATATGCATTAACCACCTTCTCCTCTCCTCTCTTTAGGGTTACTATGGGAACAGAACTGTTGGTCATGCAGGAAATTTGTGAAGCTATTTTCCCCTTTAAATTTATGACTTTTTTGCCTTTAAAAAAGTAATCTACTATTGAAAGAAATAGTACTTTTTCACCTAATGTTGGATTTCATTCACAATACACATTCCACTTACACAAAGTAGCAAAATGAATGATAAAAAATTACAGATAGGAATTTTTGGTAGTTTTTCCTTAGGGTTAATAATTTTTTAATTGAATGCAGATGTTGGAGAAATTTCTGTTGCTATGTATGAGTACAACATTGAAAAGAGATAGTCATAATTTCTAATATATTTCAGAAAACTGTATTTGGGGCTGAATTACTTTACTGCATTTGTAAAGAACTTCAGCACATTTAAAATAATTATGCTAGAAAATAATAAGCTGTCTCACATTTTGTTTCTACATGGTGGGCAATTATTTGTTTTGAGAGTGTCACTCTTTTCCACTCTCTTCAGCATTTGGAACACAGGTTTCCTTAGACTACAATACACACAAATTGTGAAAAAAGTCTTCGATGGATAGGAGGCATCATAGCCAATTTTTGTTCACTGTGTGTACGATATATATGATAGATATACTATAGATGTATATGTACATATATCTACATGTACACATGTGCACATATACATATATATCTATGTGCATATATAAATCTATTTATGACAATTTTTATAGCTGTATAGATGCACAGTGAGTAGAACACTAGTCCTGGAGTCAGGAAGACCTGTGTTCAAAATCCAGCATCAGATGCTTATTAGGTGTGTGACCCTGGACAAGTCACTTAACCTCTCTTTGCCTTAGTTTCCCCAACTGTAAAATGGAGCTATTAACCATACCTACCTCTCAGAGTTGTTGTGAGAATGAAATAAAATAATATTTGTAATGTGCACAGTGTTTGGCACATAGTAGGTATTCAATAAGTGCTCATTCCCTTCCCCTCTCCTGAAGGCATGTGGACATATACATTAATTTTCACTAAAGTAGCCGTCATCTTTCTATTGCTACATCTCTGACCATTTCTATACCTGGTTATTATCTGAGATAGCTAAGTGGTGCAGCAGACGCAATGCTTGGCTTGCAGTCAGGAATCTGGGTGAGTTCAAATCTGGCTTACTAGTTGTGTGACCCTGGGCAATTCACTTAACTTCTGTGCCTCAGTTTCCACAACTGTAAAAATAATGATAATAATAGCACGCACCTTACAGGATTGTTGTGAGGATAAAACAAGATAATATTTGTAAGGTGCTTGGCAATGCCTGGCACACAGTAAGTCTGATAGATAGATAGACAGACAGATAGAAGATAGTTGGATACATGGATGGATGGATGGGTGGATGGATGGACAGATAAAGATATGCATATATTTCTTAATAGCTCCTAGATCACAGCAGTTTCTGATATCGTACCTCAGAAATCTATTGCTTTCTACAATTTCTTCTAAGGAAAATCAGGCAGTTTTCCAAGTTATAGGAACAATAGAGTTATAGGATTGGATAAAAGCAGCTCATTCTACCACAGATATTAATAGAACCTCAACATTTTTTAAAAAAATTGTAATTGTTTATTTGGCAACAGTTTCTAGGCTATTTGGACAAGTCCATTCTGGCACCTGAGAATGACCTGCCTTCTCCTACAAAATTGAAGTGAGAAAAGATAATGATGCAAGAGAAGGTCTTATATGTATGTCTCCTTAGATGTTCCTTATGAGAAAAAGTCTCAGAGATTTTCTTTTGGGGTGTTATGAACCTGCTATTATTTATGAAAATGGCATTTTCCATAGAGTTTGGTTTTGGAACTAAATTAGGTCTTTATATATTCCCCCACTGATTTCAGGTTGGAGTAGTTTCTTGTGCAGACAGACCTACAAGCACAAGTAAAGAAGTAGTAATAATAACTCAAATGCATACATCACTTTACATTTTGTAATGTACTTTCCTCGAAGCAACTCTCTAAAGGATACAGTAGCCCATATGTCTATAGTACTTAAGGTTTATAAAACACTTTCCTCATAACAGTCCTTTGAAATAAGTAGTGCGAGGATTTTTCTCTCTTTTACAGATGGGAAAAGTGAGATAGAGAGAATTGAAGTAGCTTGAATAGGGTCACAAAGAACTAGAAAATCAACGAGTCAGGATTCATGTATTTCAAATGTGAGTTCAGTGCTCTTCCCATCATACGATGGCTTTGCTTTTTATAAATGGTGCTAATTATTGAAATAATGTTAAAATACGTGTCCTATTATAGTGACTATTTCACAGAATTGTTGCAAGGCTCAAATGACATGATATATACACATCAAGTGGTTTTCAAATCTTAAAAATGATCTATAGATGTTAGCTATTTTCATCATCATCAATCCCACTATCAAAGCTCTTCCTTGATTTAAAGCCGATGATGACCATTAAGAATTATATAACCTTACTAAATGCTTGCTAAATTAAATTACTGATTTTTTTTAAGCCAAAGGAGAATGAATAATATCTCTAGCTAAACAACAGTTTCTCTATGAATGATCTGGATATTTTAGGTTGCCACAAGCTCAATATAGGTCAAGATCACGTTATGACAACCAAGGAAATTAATATAAGAGACCCATAGTTACCATGACAAGTGAGTTTATAGATCTACTATAATCTGACCACCAATTAACATGAACTTGGATGGACTTTGAAGGATAGTGGAGGACAGGAGGGACTGGAGTACTGTGGTCCATGGGGTTACAAAGAGTTGGATGTGAATGAATGATTGAACGACACCAACAACAACATATGGAACGCAGCTTGATTTTATGCTAGGCCCCAGAGGATAGAACTAGGGGTGGTGTGTGGAGATGGCAGAGTCTATAAAGAGAAACATCTAACAATAGAGTTATTGAAAAGTGTGACTGGCTGCCTTTGGAATCAGTAGGTTCCCCTTGCCTGAAGATTTCTAAGCAAATGCTAGATGATCACTGGCCCCATATGTTGTACAGGGGATCCTCATTCAAGTATGGAATGGACTAAATGTGTCTGAGTTCCCTTTCAACTGTGATATTTTATGGTCCTACAAACTGTCGAAAGAAACTTATTATAAATGTAGCCACTATATGTAAATGCACGCTTGGGTAATAATATATTAGAGAACATTCTTTGAATAAGTGTTGCTACTCCAACAGATAGAAGTATTCTATTTCTCTGTTATAGAATGGAAAAAATTAGGCTTTTTTTTCAGACTAATCAACAAAGCAAATACTCTTTAAAGTTACTAACAGTCCTTGTTAAAAGCCTTTATTTAAATATACAACTAATTAAGAAACAGCAAAAGGGTCTGGTTTTTACCTTATAAAGTTGAGGTTTTAAGGGGAGGACTGACCTGGGGCATGGAGGAAACACATTGATTCCCACCCTAGAGATTGCAGTTAAAGGCAGCACCTGGAAGCGCCTCTCTTTTTAAGTGGTTACCCTCCCATGGGAATGAACTTCTGGCATAGACCTTCTTTTTTGATATCCTGGAAAGGGCTCTGAACTGCAACTTAGGAGATTTTTTAAAAATTTCCAACTCTGCTGTTCTTTTATTGATGAAGTAGGACAAATCACTTTAATACTTTGGGATTCATTTGTTAAAGGAAGAGATTTAATTAGCTCTCTTCTCACTCAAAAATTCTGTTATCCTAATATATTTATTTTGTGAGTAACTCTTCAGGAATGTGCCTGTTTTGTTTGGTGAAAAATAGCTGGGGTACTTTACACAAAATTTGACATTGATTAGAGGGTGGATCCAAGAACATCATTTAAGAAGGCAGCTCAGAGTAGCTAGTTATTTCTCACCTAGCTGTGCTACTTTGGGACTTCCCTTGACTTTTCTGCTCTGCCACAGGAAGCTGATAATTGGGAAAACCTCATCATCCTGAAAGACCTATCAGCCTTGGGAATCTTCCTCATTACCAGCCTCTATCTCTCTTATTGGAGGGTAGGGCCAGGAGCACTAAAACCTCTACTTAAAGAGGGAGCTCCTCTCAGTGTATCTCTTTGCTCACCTTGCTACACTACTTTGGGATGTCTCTAACTTTTCCATTATGTCCCCATGGCAGGAATTTTCCCTGGCAACTCCCCCCAACCAGTTTCTTTTCAACTTCTTTTTGTATGGAGTCTTCCCCCATTAGATTGTAAGCTCCTTGAAGACAGGGAGTGTCTTTTTTTAAATCCCCAGTGCTTAGCATAATGCCAACCACATAGTAGGTTTTTAATAGATACTTATTGACTAATATTCCTTCATATGGACTATACTTCCTCCTCATCTCCACCTCTCATAATCTTTGTCTTCATGTAGTGATCGGTTTAGATATTACCTCCTCTCTCCTCCTACCACCTCCCCTTTCCTTCTCTGCCCCTGTATCCTTATATATGTGGCTCATGGGATTATAGAAACATAAATTTAGAGCTACAACAGAACTTAGAATCCATTGAGTCTATCCTCTTCATTTTACAAATGAGGAAAACAAGTACTGGAGGGGTCAAAGGAATTGCCCAATCTCATGCAATATGTAGCAGAACTTGGACTCAAAAACAGGTCCTCTGTTTGAAATCCATTACTCAACATTGTACCACAGTACCTTTAAGATCTCATCGAGTTCTTGCCCTAGATGAGGACTTATGGACCTTGAAACTTTTTGTGTAAAAACTTTGACTCCTTATGGGCAAAGCATTAATTTTCACATCTTTCCAGGATATTGGACAGATTATGTTTTCTTGAGAAGGTTCTGCTATTTCTACTTAGGGAAGTATTCCTTGAAATATACTTAAGCACACACTGAGTTCAGTGTTTGTGTGTGTGTGTGTGTGTGTGTGTGTGTGTGTGTGTGTGTGTGTGTATGTCTGTATGTGATTTAAGAGGAGAACATTAAAGATATAAAGAAATCTCAATGACTGTAATTCTTAATATGTTGATTCTTTGCTAGTGAATAAGCGGCCAGTAGTTGTTGAAGTATGGTCTCCTTTGCATGGCATGGTTTGTGTGGCTAGTCATGAAAAATCACTTTTCAAATTAGAACTTAATAAAAACTTTCCTGCTCTGAACACTAAGCTCTACTCCCTGTGCGATTAGTGGTTTCATTTCTTTCTCAGCAGTTGGGTAATGATTATGGCTCCAGATGCTGCGAGAGTGATAAAGAGATTGATTAATTTCACTTGAAAGGGCATATGTTCAAAGAGAATCCAATCGGAACACCATGAATGAGGATCTGACATCCTTGCAGCAGAGAGCCATGCTCCTTACTTGGTACCCAACTGATGCTGGAAAAGGCTTCCAAACCAATGTTATTTATCTAGTCAATACATAAAACATTCAGTCTAAGCAATACACCATAGATATGTGTGTGTGTGTATCCCTAATCCTGCTTTTGCAAATATGTCTGTGATTTGTCCAGAAAAGGGATGTTTGTATTAATTCTTCTGCAATGAAAGGATATGGCACTTTGCTGATCAGCTATTTAAAAACATAGATGCATTTAATACATAGAAAATGAAAAAAAATTCCCCAAACACTAACTTAAGATGTACTTTGAGTGTTACAACAATAAGATCTTAAATGAAACCTGTTACTGTAACTTCATTTGGAAAAAGATCATAATCTGGTATTGTTATATATTTTACCTCAATTTTATAAGCTTGCACTTATCTCTTGATTCCATTTTCCAAGGCATTCTTCTTATTAAAATGAAGCATATTTCTCCACAATATTTCTGTTTTGTTAATCTTTATTTTTTATTATTTTTATTATTTAAAAATATTTAGTATTTTATTTTTCCACAGTTATGTATAAAAACAATTTTTAACATTTGCTTTTAAGACTCTGAGTTCCAAACTCTCTCCCTTTCCCCATCCATTGACAAGGCAAGCAATTCAATATAGGTTATATATCTCCACAATATTTTTAATCACTCCTTTTCACTTTACTTTTGTGTCTTACAACTTCGAGGTGATTTCTCCCCTTATTTCAAGGTGATTTGAAGTTTGCTTTTAAAGAACTACTGACAGTATAACACATGCTCTAAAAATCATGAACAATTGTTTAGCTTGGTCTCAGTTGGGGAAAAAAGGAAATTTGGTTGCAGCCTTAGTGAGTATAGGTCTGGTATTTAACAAATGAGGCTGTATGGTTTCACAGGGGCGAGGAACCTGTGGCCTCAAGGCCTTCTAGGTCCTCAAGTGTGGCCCTTTGCCTGTATCCAGACTTTACAGAACAAATCCCCTTATTAAAAGGACTTATTCTGTAAAACTTGTGCTCAAGGCAGCACCCAAGGACCTAGAAGGCCACATGTGGCCTTAAGACCACAGGTTCCCCACCCCTGTTAGTAGAAAGAGTACTGAACTGGTAGCTTGATTCTATTATTGACTACTAACTAGCTGAGTTACCCTGGACTAGTCACATTAACCTTTCTAGTTCTTCACAGTTCTATTCTAAAATGATGGATTTGAATTGTTACTTCTTACTATTCAGACCTAATATCTATAGTTCTGGAAATTTGTTTTGTTTTCAAGTTTATATTGATTTGTAAACATATTTGCATATGCATTTAGAAATCCAGATCTCCCCCTTCCCACAAAATTAGAGGGTTATTCATAATAATATAGCAAGATGGACATATTAAATTCATATTTATATAGCACTTGATGGTTTACACACTTTCCTGAAAACAAACTTGTAATGTAGGAACTATTCCCATTTTACAATTGAGGAAAGTGAGATCTAGAAAAGGCAAATGACTTATATATGATCACAGAGCTTGGAAAGTTTGGAGTTAGATGCAAATGCAGATTTTTTTGACACAAAGCACTTAACCAGTTAAGATTAGTATGAGAACATTTGTGAAGCATTTATGATCTCAGGGACACAGAAATGCTCACCTTCCTAGCACCTCCATCTCATCTAGGTTTTAGTAGATTAGAAAACAACCATTATCAAATTATGGGATTCTGCACAAATTATTGGTTCAGTCTCATTTTCCATGTCCTAACTCTGACCTATAGAGAAATGTATTATATAGAAATATAATAAACTGGTATATTTTTTTCTGGGTTATTGAGTAAAGTGTACTACAAATTGCAAAGAATCAGGTATACTTATACAAAAAAGGAATATCTTATCTTTGAGTTATATTGGTACGAAATCTTTAAGAAAAGATAAGAAATCTCTTGTTCCTCAATAATTCTAAAACTTTTTTAAAGTTTCAAATTTAACTTGAAGAATTTCAGTGTGGATAAACAAATTTCATTCTAAATGTTTTAAAGAAGGCAGTATGATCTCTAAAATGTGGAGAAAGGAAGATCCTGGGAAAGGTGGTATGGAGGACATTTCTGGACCTTTGAGCATTCTACCACTTAGAATAAAGTCTTAAAGATTATTGGAAAAAGGTGACTTTAGGTCTTTTAATCCTTTTGATATTTTGGAGACATTTAAATTCAGGATGAACTTTGACAAGGAAAGGTCCTTTTTATTATGCTCAGGAAGAGAACCCAGTGATATCTAAGTATTGTTTATAAGATGAATCTGGTTAATAGATGATTTTCATGACCTTTATATATTAATCTGGATATTTTGTGTTCAAATGTAATATTCAATGGAGTACAAAAATGTAAAAATGTCTACTGCTTACTCACTTTCTTTAGTGTCTTTGATTTGTTTGCCTTTGATTGACTTTGAAATAGATTAGCCAACTTTCAGAGCATTCGAAGTGATTTAATTATTACAGAACATAAAGCAAATTTGAAGGTCTATTGATACACTGTGCAGAATAAGCTGGTGAACAGATGCAGGGCACATGCTGCGGTTAGTTGATACCTTTGTATCGGCCTATAGGTTGCACATTTCCCTATAGACTTTCTATTTGAAAGGTCAAAGGGTTAAATTTAATGGTGCTACTTAATCTGGGATCATCTGGGATAAGTACACAGAAGACACATAATGGATATATGGTGGCTGTTAAGCACCTCTAGCTAAGAGAATGGAGAAAAGGACAAGTTCATGATATACTGAATTTGTCACATTTAAACTACAAAATGCATTACAAAGAACCAAATCAAGATGCCCAACACTGATTTTTCTGCTAACAGCAGTGATTACTAAGTATAGAAATTTTGAATGCATATATGCATATAGGTATGTGTGTGATATATGTATTATGCATATGTAAGTGTGTGTATATTTATATAATATACAAATATGTAATATTTATCGATACATAGATTGTGCACATATATTTAGATGTGTGTATAAATATGTGTATATGTATCTTCATATATGTATATCTAATTATATGTATATATATTAGAGAGAGAGAGAGAGAGAGAGAGAGAGAGAGAAAGAGAGAGAGAGAAGGGACAGAGATTCAGCTTGTGTATTCAAGTAATGATGATGGCAGTTCTAAGATCTCTAACTCCAGATGTTCTGGAATTAGGGTTAGCATGTACCATATAGTCACCAATACTTTCATAGAATGATAGTGTTAGCAGGGACTTTGGAAATTATCTCACCCTGCTCCCTCCTTTCATAGATGAGGCAAATTCCTAGAAAGGTGAAATAAATTACATAGGTCATTAAGAGCAGAACCAAGATTAGAATGCATATTTCCTGACTCCCATTCTATGATGTTTAGTTTTTAAAATCTTGCCTTAAAAAGTTAGTGTATGTTTGCATTCCAGGAGCCATAGATCAATGATAGTGTCAGTAATCTCTCCTTCAACTTTCCAGTTTAAAGGATTTAACAATTTCCTTTCCCCATTGATCTGTTTCTCAACTATACTTTCTGTACTCCCTCTTGTCTTTCTTTCCCCCCTTTTCAATTAGTTTTGTTGATCCACAGATTGTCAAAGTTGGAAGATAATCTAGTTCTAGTCCAACTCCTTATTTAACAATAAAGAGTCACCGCTTTCAGTTTTTCGTTCCATTCCTGGGGCTTGTTATGTTTCTACTAAAAACTTAAGATTGTGAATAGTATTTGGCTGCAGGCAAGGTACCATATGAATTCCACCTGACATTAAATGGCCTTACTATAGAAAATTGACTATTTGATGTTAGTGCTTAAAAAGAAAAGGGTGTTGATTTTTATTTTGGTACATATAGTAAATTGAAATAAAATGAGTTAGGGGAATAGGGACAAAACCATCAGAAATTTTTGTTGTAATCTGTGAATTCCTAATTATCTATGCTAAAGCAGGGAAACAGGGTCATGGATAGTCTGCAGTAGAGAACACTCAAAATGTTCTTTTGTGATCTTGGAAATTATTATAAAAATTTTCTGAGTTACCTTCCTAATTGGGTTCTATTTAGATGAATTTAAAATAAGTTTTAGGATAGCTGGGAGATTAAATATAGGAATAGATTAAATTTTTTTCGATCATCTATACATTCATAATTTAATGTTAGATATATGTTTAGGACCATCTTATTGGTATCAGTTACAACTGGAGAAAAGCAGGGTGAAATAGACAAACTTATCCATGTCAATGACAATTATGTCAGATCTTTAAATTTTCCTTTAGCCTGTCTGAGAAATATAGAACTAGAAGGCCATTTTTCAATATTATAAGAAAGTCATTTGAAAATAATTTTTGTTTGCCATATAGTATTCGGTTAGACAACATTGTGAAGAGGACACTCAAACCAATCATAACTATTTCAGGCTCCTTCAAGCATGTTTTCCATCAGCTCTCTATAGGACCAATCAACTTCCATACAAAAAGAAACCCAAAGTAGAATTGAAATGAATAATCATAAATTTGGTCTCATGAGATAGCTACAATAGTCTCAGAAAATTTAATAGCCGATTAAGTCAGTTAATCAGTATGAATACAGGAATACTTAGTTGTTTTCCATCTGATTTTTACCTTCATTTTTGAAAAGAGTTGATGGGTTTGTAACAAACTAGGTTATTCACCTTCAGTGATCTGATTCAGAAAAGAAACTTCCCATTGTAAGGAATAGCTTTCAGGTAACCCAGATTCCAAACCCCAAATGTAAAAGTATATAGATATTCAATGCCATCTGTCTTTATACCTTAAATTAGTTTTTCAAGCTGATATTACAGTTGTTAGTACATCTCTCAAATAATGTATCAAGGCCTGCTCATAGTGCCTAGCAAGTAATAAGTACTTACTAAATGTTTATCAAATTGAAATGAATTGGAAACCACAAGCCTAATAATTGTTGAAAATGTGTTGAAAGGGTTGAAAACTAATTCTCTCTCTTCAAGGAAGAAATGGTTTCCTTGGTTTGAAAAATAGCTGAGGAAATAGTAATGTTGTCAAATACTGACAAATTGCTTTTTTTTTGTCTTCTTGCCTTGAGAAAAGCAACTCCTCTATTCACTTGCCTACAAAGATTTGAATTTAGGAAGTTTTTCTTTCTCCAGCTGAAAAGCAAAATGCCGCCTATATTAAACATCAGGGAACCTACTCTGGTGCAGTATTTTAGGTGTTAGTGACATCGGCGATAGCAGTGGAAATTCAAAACTGAGCAGATATACTCAGTGAAAGCATATTTATCTGAAGGTTTTATATTTGCACAAAGATTTAGTTGCTTGATGTTATCAGTGTTTTGTGGTTTACTTTTCATCTGAGTTTTGTAGCAAAAACCTTGGGCAACTGATAAATTGCCTTAAAACCAATGGAATCATAGTTTTTCACTACAAGAGACCTTCAACATCTCGAAGTCCAATCCTCTCATTTTACATATGAGGAAACTGAGATTAAGAGGCAAGGCCCTAAAAAGGATAGAGTTTTTGATAGTTGTAGTAACTACCAGTTACTACAGTTCCCAAATGAATCAAAGGAATAATCAAAATAAGAGAGAGAGAGAGAGACAGAGAGAGAGAGAGAGAGAGAGAGAGAGAGAGAGAGAGAGAGAGAGAGAGAGAGAGAGAGAGAAACGGATATTTATCCTATTATGATTCGTGTTTACAGTGAGTCCTTTCACTAAGGAAATGCTGGTAAGCTTGATCTGTGTTCTAGGTAAATTCAAATCTGTAGGTCTATTTTAGGTGGTATGTTATACCTGGAATTAAAGATTTGTATAAGACATAGGATTTTACTTTGAAGTACTTTTTAAAAAAATGAGCACATGGTACAAATGTGAGCATTTATGGGTTGCACATACTTTCCTTTGTAAAATCAAACAATATACCAAATAAAATTCATCCCTCAGCATCCTAAACGTAGGGTTCAAGTTAATATGTCATTACTATGTCTTCATAGAAAAATCCCCCAAATAGTCTAAAGCCAAAAAAAATGTGGAACTTTTGATTGAGGAGTTCTCAAGATTTTCAAAACAATCAACTAAATTCAGCAAATATTTAATTATCTATTACACCCAAGCTACTTTGAATCCCCAGCCCCCTGATCTTATAGCTAATCATGCTCAACCAAGACTCAGCCTTGGATCATTCCCACTGTTCATCACCATTGCTAAGGTTGAAAAAAATTGCATAATTTTTCTAATTGTGATGCTACAAATTTATGTGACATAACCTCAAATGGGCCCTCATTGCTGCTTAGGCAATCCTGCTATGCCTTCTTTATCAATCTAGCCCACCCTCCACAACAACTCTTCCACAACCATCCTTCCCCAAACCTCCCATGGCTTCTCCTCCTCCTTCTGTGTCAGTTGAGAACCTTGTCTCATAGTTTACAGAAAAAATTGAGACCGTTCACTGTGAGTTCCCTCTTCTCCCCTCTTCCTCATTTCCTAGCCCTCAGACACCTTCTGCCACTTTCTCCTCCTTCCCCTCTGTTTCACATGATGAAGTGGCTCTACTCTTACCAAGGCTAACCCCTCTACTTGTTCAAGTGATTCTCTCCATCCCCTGTCCTCCAACAGATTGTCTGCTCTGTCATCTCTATTCTTTCACTTATTTTCAAGCTCTTTCTCTCAACTGGCTTATTTCCTACTGCCTACATACATTTTCATGTCTCCACTAAACTGGGGTGGGGGGAAACTTTTGAAAAGATTGTCTACAACAGGTGCTTCCACTTTCTCTCCTCTTACTCTCTTTTTAGTTCCTTACAATCTGGCTTTTGACTTTATCATTCTGCTGAAACTGTTCTCTCCAAAGTTACTAATGATCTTAGTTGCCACATTCAATGGCCTTTTCTCAATCCATATTTTCCTTGACCTCTCTGAAGCCTTTGAGACTTGTTGATCACTCTCTCCTCTTTGATATTCTCTTCTCTCTGGAATGAATGAATAAATGAAAGGTCATGGGCATTCAAAGACAAAATGAAATAGCCCTTTCTTTCAAGACACTTATTGTCCAGGGGTATGGTCACAGTACACGTGTACAATAAGAGAATATTCTCTGTCTGCCTGTCTGTCTCTCATACACACATATATTATACATGCATATATGCTTATGCACACATACATATAGCCATTTCCTATAGGAGAGAATGCTGACATCTGGGGGAATAGAGAAAGGCCTCCTCTAAAAGTTAGCACCTGAGTTGTGCTTTGAAGGAAGGTGAGAATTCAACCAGATAGAAAAGAAAAAGGGAATGCATTTAAGATACAGACAATAGCTTCGATAAAGGGATGGAGATGGGAGACAGAATGTAGTGTATGTGGAAAAGTTAGCAAGTCAATCTGACTCAAATGGAGAGAGAGCCTCAGAATTAGAATGATATAAAAATAAAACTGAAAAAAGTAAGTGGCTTCCAAGTTATGTTGTTCCGACCACAAACCCAGTATTCTTTCAGGTATATCATATTACCTCTCAGAGTCCATTAGAAAATTTAAAATCATATTGTCAGCCATTAAAAATCATATTAAGTTAACCTGGTCAGATCACCTCCTATCCCATTTCCTGAGCTTAATGGTAGATTGAAGGGATTGACAAGTATGGCAGCACGAAGATAATGTAGTCTCTCCTGGAACAACTCCTAAAGTGGATGAACAGCCATATAAAATATCACCCTCTGCACCCCCTCACCCCACAACTTGCTCAGAACCCAAATGTATGACCCATAATAGAAGTAATCCCAGCACATTTTTTTGCCCTTCAATGCTTTTGTTGCTGCTCTTGTAGATGGTAATCAAAAAGACTTGTTAGAAGCACAATTTAGCTGTTTGTTTTGTGTAGACACAACTTGAGTGTATTGACTCAATAATTAATGACCCAGGAGTTAAAAATGAATTAAAAGAGTGCCGATTTTCCTTTACTTCATGTTCTCGTTATGTATGGAGGAAAATCAAAGGGCTATATATTTTTGCTAATCTTTATTTCATAATTAGAAATTACAGATGATGTGAGCAGAAACTTACTGGAATAGCTAGAGAACTCTTTGGTAACTTTATTTGACCATCAATGTAAATCTTTTAGCCCAATTTTGATTCAAGAAACACATTAGTCTTGCCACAAATGTGAGTGTGTTTGTTTTTCCTCATCACGATAGTGTGTCTGATACCTACTGATAAAGCTGTCTTGGGGTCTATGACCCATGTTCATGCTGAAATTACTCTTTAAAAGCAGTTCATTAATAATATTTGGTCATCTGGTTGTTTAACAAAATTGATAAAATTACCTTGACTGTTTCTTTCTAATAAAAACCTTTCAGCGTACCACTGGAGATTTTATTGATAAACTCCCCCTTAAGCATACATCCAAATTAAATGTGAGAACCTGCAGCTAAAAGAAATTGCTTCTAGGCAATGATTCACAAGGATGAAAAATCAATACCACTTTCATTAAGGAAGGAAAGGAAGTTTAGACATGCTCTAAGCTTTCTTTATGTCAAAAGGAAGGGAACAATGGTTGATTTCTTGATTTTTTTTCCTCTTATATTAATATTTCTTCTCTATGGGAAAACATATGCACATTTCCCCAAACCTATTTCATCCTTTACACAAAGCTCTTCTTTCCATTTTAAAAAATCCATCATTATTTTTAAGACACCAGCTCCTTATAATGAATGCATAACGTGAAGTATAATTAAGCATCTCATGACTCTCAAATACTCCTGACATGTTTTCATTGGAATAGGTTAAATTTAAAATTTCTGTTTAGCCATATCCTTTTAACAACACTTCTTCCTGTTCCCCCAGAACTGGATCACTTAAAACTGACCTTTTCACTTGGTAATTAAAATGGTGCCCTTAAATATAAAATGAAATTATTTCCTAAAGTTAATTCCTAAAGAATAATTTTACCTGTTCTTTTGGTTTGAATAATAATAGTGACTAACATTTATATAGTGTCAAGTTTTTTTTTCCATAATACTTTTTGTACATTATTTCATTTGAGCTCCACAATAACCTTGTATAATGCTATAATTTCCTTCACTTTGGAGATGAGCAAAGTACATAAGTAATGTGACTTGCCCAAAGTCATGCAGTTTTTAAGTTCCTGAATCAGAATTTGAACTAAGAGAAGCATAGCAGTTTACGGGGAAAACAAACTGGATTTGTGAATATCTTAGTTACATTAGGAGTGCATTGGTAATGAAAACCCCTGTGATATAAAAGGCATTTCTACATAAAGAAAAAATTTTAGAGTTGCCTTAGATATTTGTAGCTGAACATCAGCTTGCAGTTGATTGAGAAATATCAGCATTCCAAGTCATTTAAACATTAAGGAATCGTTTTGAGTTCTTGAAGCATATAGTAGACTACCATAAAGGCCATTTTTTCTTTTTTCATCTTAATGTAAAATACATTTCTGGACTACATTTGTTTTCCAAGACTAGATAATCAAGGCACTCACTACATGGAAATGAGGATTTATCATAGAATTGCCATGAGCCCTGTAGTATTACTTGTAAATTTGGTGATAGAATGCCGTTACCTTTGTAATAGTAGCAGGCTACTGTGTTGAATAATACTGACGAATCCTTCAGTGTCTCTATTATAAAATATTGTTATGGAGCCTTCTAAAAAATTCAAGTGGCCATTACATATCAAGTACTTATCAAAAACAGTTCATGCACACAGTAGGTGTTCAGCACTTATTTTCAACGATAACATGAAGTAGGCTTGAATAAAATAGAAATTACTATCCTAAAAGACATGTATTTCCAGATTTGTCTCAAGTATATATTCTTATCTATACCAAGCAGAGACATTGAAGGAAAGGGGAAGGGTGCATCTCACTGTTCCTTCAGACTCAAGAAAGCAAGAGCCAATAAGTGAGGAAAGTTGAAGAACAAGTTTCACTGGCACTTTATCATATTACTGTTTCTGATCTAACCCTATTTAAGTAAAAGAATGAGAAGACAGTTCCAGCAACCAGTTTACCATCATGCTGGGTCTATCTATAGAGAGCCACAGAAATGAACCAGAATTAGACATTTTGATATAACTTGTTATATGGCCTCAGCAGGAACTTATGCTCTTTCTACTAGTGATTTTCAGAAAGTCAGATCAAAGCATTTTCAGAATGCTACCTGTTCATTCATGACCATCACGATGAGTAAAAAACAATGTGGTGCCTTCACTCTGAGATTACTTTCCATTTTATGTGTGTGTGTGTATAAGTGTGTATAGATAAATGTGTATATATGTGTGTATATATACATATATACAGACATTTGTTTATATATACATACATACATACATACATGCACACACAGAGTTTGCATGTTCTTTCCCCCGTTAGAATATGAACTTCTTGACAACAGGAACTGTGTTTTATGCCTTTCTTTGTATACCTAGCACTTAGCACAATCCATGGCACATAGTAAGCTTTTAATAATGTTATTTGACTGACTGACCCTTGTGCTGATTTAGGTCCATTCGGGTTGTGGTTATTATCATTATTATTAATCATCCTGCAGTCATCAGACCTCCAATCTGGTGATGAGTTCATTCCAGGACCCTTCTATCCCACTCCTGCTGAGCTCAAGCAATGTTTCTAGAGCAAACCAAGGTTGTGCTAGTCAATGTTTAACAACTAGTCTTGGGGAGTGTCGAGAATGCAAGCACATACACTTTCAAGTTTAATTTGTATTAGTAACTTTTAAATCTAGACAAACAACAAAACAATAAATGAAGTCCTGATTTGTAGAGTTTGCCAATTTGAGGTATAAATCATGACACTGAAAATTTAAAAGTTGTAGAAGCCAGTTAGAGCTGGCTCTAACCCCTGATTATGGTGATCCCCAATAGTTCCATATTCTTTTCTGATCTGGTCTTCTTTACTATTTACATATTACATTGTCACCACCATGGACAGCTGATTATCCATGTACATGGAAATAGAGGTGGTGCATAGTGCCTGTCTGGTTGGGTCAAGCCCCCTGTACTGCAGTAGAAAGAGAAATGGATGATAGATCAAAACATCTTTTTTATTACCTTAATGCTACTATCTACAACCTGTGTGATTTCCAGAAGGTCAATCAGGAAATCAGTCATTCAACCTTTATTAAGTATCTACTATGTGTCAAATACTGTGCCAGGTGTCTGTTCCTTCATTTTTCCAGTCCTGTTTCCTCATCAGTAAAATTTGAAAAGCTTATTGAAAAGAAATTTACTTGGCAAACCACAAATCATGATGTAATTGGGAATTATGGAATTTCTCAGAGACTCAGTTTACTTGTCTCTTAGCCAAGGGAGATAAATCTTTAAATCCACTTCCAGATCTAAATCTTATAATTTGTTATTCTGTGAGTTTACTCCATGTGATTGTTGGAAGGATCAAAGGACTGGGGAGGTATTTTTAAAATTACCGTGAAAAGCGGAAATTATCGTAAAAATTTAGGGTAGTAAAAATAACCCTCCATAACAAGTGATTTCTGCTTATAAAAGTATAGAGACAAATCTTACTGGTGATTTTGCATGGGGAAAAGGGGGTGTCATAACGTGGTTTTTAAAGTAATGAGCTAATGAAACTCAAAATCTGGAGCAAAAGAAAGCTCCCATTTCCTCCATTTTGACCCTTTTCCTTCTCTTTCCCTTTTCCCCTTCCCTTTCCCTGCCCTCTCCCTTTCACTCCATATTCCTCCCTCCCCTCCCCTTTCCTTTTTCATTTCCTCTCTCTTCAGTTTGGTATCATTTTATTTCCATTTCTTACTTTATTACCCTTTCCTCTAAGTTGTTGGGTTTTTTCCCTCCAAATTGGAATTACTCCAGAGGTGTTGTTGTCCATGGATGGTATTTAGTTTATCTAGATGACATATTTTGGAGCCTTCTTATGGCAGAATCAGATGAGGTTAGTTTTATTATGATTCTGTCTCCTGAATCACAAGTCCAACTATTGTGTAACTCACTCAGTCATTCAACTAACATTACTGAGCACCCAACTGTGTGCCTGGCAGAACGCTCAGCATTCTTACCCATAATAAGCATCTGTTCAGTGCTTAAGTGGTAGGTGCCTCCAGACTTTGTACTGCCTAATGGACTCTCCAACACCTCTCTGTTGTTGAACAGTGATTAGTATACAGATTGGGACAGATTTGGTTTCAGTTCAGTCTGTTCCCACAGATGAGGCCTTCATATGATCACATCAAATAAATTATTTAAGGTACAGCATCTATGTAACCTGAGCCATAAGCAGAGGTTGGCCCGCCTTCTGTTCTATCACCCCGGAGGATACTTTATTTTTGAAAGGAAATAGTCTGTCTTGCTAGCTGACATCATTATAGTCATAAAAATTCAAATGTGCCCTGAGCAGTTGCCTTACTTTCGTGTAAAGTCTCAAGTACCATAACCTATCATTTAACATCGTCTAACTGAAACATAATGGTTTGGGGTTAAGGGGGAGGGACAACATAGAAAACTCATTATGCTTGCAGAACAATTGTGTACATTAGAGAAGGATTTGGTATTTGGAAACCTATATATCTTTACTCAATCTAAAAATTAAAAATGTTACTCTGTGCATGAATTTACCTCAGTTAGCTATCATTTTAATCTTATGCCTTTAGAGCTGGCAACAACGTTTAAAATCATTCTTTTGCAGGAAGAGAAAATTTAGACACAAACTGTTCATTAGTTGCATAATCACCCAGCTAGTTAGTAGGAATACCAAGCCGCAAACCTAGATTGCCCTCCTCCTGTCCTAGTATTCTTTCCACTATGTTATACAGGCCTTCATAATCCTCTTTTAGTAAAGAAATAAAACCCAGCTCTCTCTTTTTTTTCTCTCTCTCTGCACTGAAGTTTTACCGAGTTGGAAATTGAAAAGGGAAAGGAACTAAAGACTTCGACATTTTCCTCTTGTTGAATCACCTTGCCATATATAGTTATTACACTCTAACTATTCTTATCCTTTTCTGGTATAAAAAAAGATCCTGTCTCTGGGTTTGTAGCTTCCCCCCCACCCATGCATGTAATGAAGACCTTGGGAAGAACAGTGGCAAGTGACAGCTTCCCCGAAGCTAAAGGTCTGATTGTAAAAGACCCTGTTCTAAAAGGGTTTATAACTCATGCTATTTGGAGAGAAGAATAACACCAAGTGCCAAGAGCTTTGTTATTTTCTTCCATGGTAGAAATTTTCTGTATTGAGGCAGCTGTGACTAGATAGGTCCTTCCAGTGCCCAGGAGAGGGCAGGGGTGGGAGGAAGCTGTATTCTGTTAATGTTTTTTAAAGGAATGTGACTTCCGTTAAAAAAAAAAAACCCTTGAAAATAATTACATTAAAGATACTCTGGCACCACCTTTTTTGACCATACTTGGTCACTCTACAAAAGGAATGCATATGTAATGAGTAAAACCTCTAGAACAGGCTTGTTAACCTAGGGCCCTCCTGTGGGTATCCATGGATAGAGTTCAGGGTTTCTGTGAACTTGGATAGGATGTTACATATATATATATATACATGTATATAGACACACACATATATGTATGTCTCTCTCAGCAATACACACATCTTATTTTTTTTTTTACTAATCTTTAGTTTCCTTTACAATCCTATGCATTTTATTGTATGCATTTAAAAACTTTACTTTGAGAAGGGATACTATAGGTCTTCACCAGAATGGGAAGGGGCTTCACAACAGAAAAGAAATTGAGAACCCCTGTCCTAGAATACTGGAAATATATGGTAATTATGGTGATCAGAATTCCTTTTGGTAACTTAATTCTTTTCAGGCAGGAGTCTTTGTCTCAAGCTTTTCTTAAATATCCAACTAAACTTACACGTATCTCATTTATGTAAATATGTATCTTACTAAACTAAACTTAGAATTTTTTAAAAACAAGCTTGGAAAGAACATTGTTTTTAATCACTCAAAGTGGTGCTTATGAGGTCTAAGAGACAAACAATTTCCCAAATGAGAAACCCTTTAAAGATGCCTTTTAGGTCACATCGATTAACTCACTGACAATATAATAGCCTCACTCATCTTTTTCCCCCTCTCCTTTTCTCAGTGATTTCATCAAATCCCCTGGGTTTAATTATTATCTCTATGCAGATGAATCCTAGATCTACATATCAAGCTCTCTCCTGAGCTCTAATTCCATATCACCAACTCCCTGTTGGACATTTTAAACTAAATATCTTGGAGACATCTCAAACTCAACTGGTCCAAAATAGAACCAATAATCTTTCCCCCAAATCCACCTGTGTTAGTTCTGTCTGAGGTACCACCTTCTTCCCAACTTTTGGGTTCTCAACATTGATATCATCTTTGTCTTCTCACCCTTACTCATCACACACATACCCAAACCTACACAGCACCTGTCACATCTGTACAATTTTTTTTCCACCACCCTAGTTCAGGCCCTTAGCTGCTTTCCCCCAGACTATTGTAATAGTCTCCAAATTGGTCTCCCTACTTCAAATCTCTGTTCCCTCCAATCTGTACTCCATACAGCTTCTAATATCATGCTCCTAAGCACATCTGATTGGGCCACTCTACTCCTCTGTATGATAAAGTCTGGTGTCTACCTATTAATTCTAGGATCAAATACAAATACCTTGGCCTTTTAAAGCTTTCTTAGATTCAACTTACCTTTCTAGCCTTATTATACATTACTTCCCTTCATAATTCTCCATTTAACCAAAATTGGCCCTTCTGTTGCTTCTCACACATGGCACTCCATCTCCTGTCTCTGTGCATTCCCAATCAATCAATCAATATTCTTTTATTAAACACTTCCTATGTGTCAAGCACCATGCTAAGCACTTGGCAGACATTGTCCTTCATGCCGGCAATGCACTTCCTCCTCTTCTCTGCTTCTTAGAGTGTTAAGCCTCCCTTAAAGCTCAGCTCAAGATCTACCAACTACATGAAGCTTTCTTGATCTTCCCTCCCCATTTCTAGGAGTGCTTTCTTCCTACCAAAAAAAAATTATGAGCAGAACCAGAAGAACATGGTACACAGTTACAGCCACATTGTGCGGTGACTAACTGATAAACTTAGCTCTTCTCAGCAATGCAAGGATCCAAGACAACTCTAAAAGGCTCATGATGGAAAATGCTATCCATATCCAGACAAAGAATTATGGAGTCTGACTGCAGATCTAAGCATACTATTTTCTCTCTCTTTTTTGTTTTGTTTTGTTTCTTCTTTCTCATGTTTCATCCCATTGGTTCTAATTCTTCTTTACAATGTAACGAATGTGAAAATATGATTAATATGAATATGTATGTAGAGCCTGTATCAGATTGCATGCCATTTTGGGGAGGGGGGTGCAGAGAAAATTTGAAACTCAAAAACTTGTGGAACCGAATGTTGAAAAGTAAAAATAAATAAATTAATTTAAAGAAGAAAATTGTTGAAAAGTAAAGAATGCCATGCACTGTCAGACCCAACAATGTTAGAAGGCAACTTCACTCAACAGGTTTCTGGGAATGTAGTTTTTGGGAGACTGACGGCATTTTTTAGGAAGTGCCTATTGTAGGGGGTGATGCCAAGATGGCAGCTGGAAAGCAGGGACTTTTGTGAGCTCCCCCTCAGGTCCCTCCAAAAACCTACAAAAAATGGCTCTGAACAAATTCTAGAACTGCAGAACCCACAAAATAGCAGAGGGAAGCAGGGCTCCAGCCCAGGACAGCCTGGATGGTCACTGGGTAAGATCTATCGCATGGAACTGGGAGCAGAGGTGAGCAGAGCCCAGTATGAGCCATGCCTGGACCAACCAGACTGGGAGCCTGGCAGAACCGGCCCTAGCGTCCTGAATCAGTGAGCTTTGGCAGTCACCAGACTTCTCAACGCACGAACACCAAAGACAACAGAGAAGAACTGCAGAACCCACAAAATAGCAGAGGGAAGCAGGGCTCCAGCCCAGGACAGCCTGGATGGTTGCTGGGTAAGGTCAATCGTGCACAGAGCTGGGAGCAGAGCCCAGTGTGGGTGGCGGCAGGACCAACCAGACCAGGAGCCAGGCAGAATAGGCCCTGATGCCCTGAATTAGTGAGCTGTGGCAGTTATCAGACTTCTCAACCCACAAACACCAAAGACAACAGAGAGGATTAGTGGGAAAAGCTGCAGGGGACAGAGTGAAAGGAGTTTGTGGTTCAGCCACTGCCCCAGGGACAGTGGGGGTGGTGCAGCTACAGAACTACAGCAGCAGTTGCTTCTGGCCCCAGGCCCACCTGGTGGGAGGAATTAAGTGGTGGATCAGAGCAGGAGTGCAGAGCCTGCTTTAAGATCTGACTCAGGTCCAGGTAGGTGGTTCTTAGGAGAGGAGGAGTGCTGGTGTGGCAGAGCTTGCTGTGAGAAATAGCTCTGAAAACAACAGCACATCCCCTCAAGCTTGGGACAAAGTACTCTCTACTCTACAAGCAGTCATACCCCGAAGAAAAACTCAAGGGTCAAGTAGTTGGCTGGGAACATGGCCAGGCAGCAAAAATGAACTCTGATTCAGACTCAGACTTTGGAATCTTTCTTTGGTGACAAAGAAGACCAAAACATACAGCCAGAAGAAGTCAACAAAGTCAAAGAGCCTACATCAAAAGCCTACAAGAAAAACATGAACTGGTCTCAGGCCATGGAAGAGCTCAAAAAGGATTTGGAAAAGCAAGGTAGAGAGGTAGAGGAAAAATTGGGAAGAGAAATGAGAAGGATGTGAGAAAACCATGAAAAACAAGTCTATGACTTGCTAAAGGAGACCCAAAAATACTGAAGAAAACAACACCTTAAAAAACAGAATACCTCAAATGGCAAACGAGCTCCAAAAAGCCAATAATAAGAAGAATGCCTTGAAAGGCAGAATTAATCAAATGGAAAAAGAGGTCCAAAAGACCACTGAAGAAAATACTACCTTAAAAATTAGATTGGACCAAATGTAAGCTAGTGAGAAATCATGAGAAATCAAGATATTATAAAACAGAAACAAAGGAGTGAAAAAGTGGAAGACAATGTGAAATATCTCATTGGAATAACCACTGACCTGGAAAATAGATCCAGGAGAGATAATACAAAAATTATTGGGCTACCTGAAAGCCATGATCAGAAAAAGAGCCTAGATATCATCTTTAAAGAAATTATCAAGAACTGCCCTGATATTCTAGAGCCAAATGGTAAAATAGAAATTGAAAGAATCCACAGATCCTCTCCTCAAAAAGATCCCAAAAGGAAAACTCTTAGGAATATTGTTGCCAAATTCCAGAGCTCCCAGATCAAGGAGAAAATACTGCAAGCAGCCAGAAAGAAAAAAAAAATTGAGTATTGTGGAAACACAATCAGAATAACACAAGATCTAGCAGCTTCTACCTTAAGGGTCTGAAGGGCTTGGAATACAATATTCCAGAGGTCAATGGAGCTAGGACTAAAACCAAGAATCACCTACCCAGTAAAACTGAGTATTATGCTCCAAGGCAAAATATGGATTTTCAATAAAATAGAGGACTTTCAAGCTTTCTCAGTGAAAAGACCATAGCTGAATAGAAAATTTGACTTTCAACACAAAAATCAAGAGAAGCATGAAAAGGTAAACAAGAAAGAGAAATCACAAGGAACGTACTAAAGTTGAACTGTTTTGTTTATATTCCTACTTAGAAAGATGATGTGTATGATTCATGAGACCTCAGTATTAGGGTAGCTGAAGGGAATACACACACACACACACACACACACATATATATGTATATATATATACATATACATATACATATATATATAGAGAGAGGCCACAGGATGAGTTGAATATGAATGGATGATATCTAAAAAAATAAAATCAAACTAAGGGATGAGAGAGGAATATATTGAGAGAGGGAGAAAGGGAGAGATAGAATGGGGTAAATTGTCTCGCATAAAAGTCACAACAAAAAGCAGTTCTGTTGGAAGGGAAGAGGGGGCAGGTGAGGGGGAACGAGTGAATCTTGTTCCCATCCAAATTGACCCCAGGAGGGAATAACATACACAATCAATTGGGTATCTTACGCCACAGGAAAGAAGGAGGAAGGTGATAAAAAGGGGGGACAATAGAAGGGAGGGTAGATAAGGGAAGGAGGTAATCAAAAACAAACACTTTGGAAAAGGGACAGAGTGAAGGGAGAAAATTGGATAAAGGGGGATAGGATAGGAAGGAGTAAAATATAACAACATGAGTATTGTGGAAGGGTTTTGCATAATGATACACATGTAGCCTATGTTGAATTGCTTGCCTTCCTAGGGAGGGTGGGTGGGGAAGGAAGAGGGGAGAGAATTTGGAACTCAAACTTTTAAAAACAAATGTTCAAAAAAAAAGTTTTTGCATGCAACTAGGAAATAAGATACACAGGCAATGGGGCATAGAACTTTATCTTGCCTTACAAGAAAGTAAGGGAAAAGGGGATGGGAGGGGATTGGGGTGATAGAAGGGAGGGCTGACTGGGGAACAGGGCAACCAGAATATATGCCATCTTGGAGTGGGCAGGAGGGTAGAAATGGGGAGAAAATTTGTAATTCAAACTCTTGTGAAAATCAATGCTGAAAAACAAATACAATAAATAAATTAAAAAAGGAAGTGTCTGTTGTGCTGAAACAAAATGCTATTAATACTTTGCTTTTTAAAGTATTTTTAAAGTGCAAAAGATAACAAAATGAAATCACTCATGAATAAAAAAACCCCTTATATTTATTTTGCACCCACCCACCCACACACACACACACACATACACACATTGTCTTCCTTGACAGACTGTAAGCTCCTCGAGGGTAGGCATTATTTTCGCAATCCCCAGTGACTACAACCAAGCCTGATAAATAGTAGGTGATTAATAAATATTCACCTACCAATTGGATGATTCTCTCCCTGCTGCCATTGATATGATACAGATATGTTAAAATGACCATAAAAATAAATTTAAAAAACTAGCTCCATTCAAAACAATATTCAGTATTTCAGTTTTCCATGCACTTGATTTTTCTCTCCCCTGCCCCTTTTAGTACAGGTCTTATTAACTACTCACCTAGAGCGTTATAATAATCACTTAAGAAGTCTTACTGCCTACGTTTCCCAGATACAACTTGTATTTCATGTATTTCCCTCTATTTAAAGTACAAATCCGGGCATCTTACTCCTTTGCTTAAAATGCCTAGTGAATGATATTTAGCTCTTTCTACCCATCATTAAGGGCAGCAAGGTGGTACAGTGGTTTGAGTAGTGGGCCTGAAGGCAGAAAGATAAGTCTTTGTGAGTTCAAATCTGGCCTCAGACACACTTACTAGCTGTGTGACCCTGGGCAAGTCACTTAACTCTGCCTCAGTTTCCTCATCTGTAAAATGAGCTAGAGAAGGAAATGGCAAACCCCTCCAGTATCTTTGCCAAGAAAACCCCAATGGGGTCAAAAAGAGTCAGACACGACTGAAACAACTGAACAATAGCAACAACCATTCATTCAGGGCCCTCTTCAATGTTGCACTCTTCCAGACTTACCTCATGTTACTGTCCTCTGTGTACTTTTTGTTCTGGCCAAATTCTCTTACTTAGAAATATACCCTGCATTCTCCTACCTCCATGACTTTGTTCACTCTATTGAACACAAGTATCAAGTACTCCTTCCCACTCTATTTGTCTGTTGAATTTAAGAATCCAACTCAAATGTCTGAAAAGAAAGGAAGGAAGAATAAAATAAAGAGAGAAAGACTGAAAGAGAAGAGAATTAAGTTTTGAGACAGCCATCACCTTGTTTATAATAGAGGATTTTTTTTAATCTGGACATATCAACCATCAAAGATTATCTACTAAGTTAAAAATACAATTTGTGTCAGTACCCACACAGATTAAATTTCAGTTAATTGAAATAAGAATAAGTAAATGAATAAGTGCATGGTTGCACTTAGGTCTTAATGTAGGGAAATTTGGGAAGTAGTCAATTTTAGTTCACTGATTAAGCCAATTCTAGATTTCAATGTATCAACACATGACTGTACACTGCTTAAATCTTACTCCATAGGATAATGTGGTAATACACAATAATGTCCTACATCCCTTTTCCCCAAATACATTCCATCTCCCCATTTTGCCTTTGTACAGGTGCTTCTTCATGTCTGGAATTTAGCTTTTCCTCATAGAAGCCTTAACTTCCTCTAGGCTTTAGCTTTGAACTACCTCCTTCAGGAATTCTATTCTGATCCTCTCAGTTGCTAGTACCCTCCTCCCAGAAATTATTTATCCATTTTAGATCTATTTTTATTTTATTCCATTTCACCCAATGGAATGTAAGATCCTTAGGAGTAAGAGCTGTTTCATTTTTTGTCAATTATACCTCCTATATTTAATAAATATATAAATAAAATTTAAATAGTATATCATTAATAATAATAATAGCTAACATTTATGTAACATTTACTACATGCCAGGCACTGTGCTAAACACTTTACAATTATTGTCTCATTTGATCTTTACAACAATCCTGGGAGATGGGTGCTATTATTATCCCCATTTCACAAATGAGGGAACTGAGGCAAACAGAAGTTAAATGACTTTCTCAGTCATCACAGCTAGTAAGTGTATGAGACAGATTTTGAACTCAAGTCTTCCTGGCTCAGGGCCTAGCACTCTATCTACTGTGAGGCTTAGCTGCCCCTTATATTATATAAAATATAAATATACAGTGTAATATATCGTATGTAAAAAGCATAAAATAAATTTAATAAATATTGCTTCTTACTGTATAAAACCAATATGCACACATACACATATACATGGAGTGCAAGGATATATGGCATAATCAGTTCTGCCAGTCATCTTATTTCTCCTTGAGTGACAAGGCAGGATTTGGGATAATTCCAGGAAATCTTAGCCCCAGCTAGAACTCCAAGATACATCCAAGTGTCCTTAGTAGTTAGGCATGACACTAGGGAGGCAAAAGCAGCTATAATCCTTTTCAGGCATGCCAACCCAGTGGGGCAGCAAACCCCAGGCATTTTTGGAATATAACAATTTTTACTAAAGTAGATAAGGATGAATATAAGGGTTAGTAAAGTACTTTGGCATCAGGGGTTACACTCACATATTTGTCAGTCATGGTGTCTTTTTCTTTCTAAGCGATTATCAATCAATAAATAATTGTTAAGTGGCTACTATATACCTGGCACTATGCTACAAAAGAAATAGAAAGTGAAACAGAATCTATGAGGGAGATATATGTGTATATATACACATAATATATATATCCTATCTATTTTTCTATCTACATTGAGAACAGATACATATATATACATAAAACATATACATACACATACATACACACACACACACACACACACACACACACACACACACATATATATATACACACATATATACCTGTCAGGGAGACTATATGTACATATGCAGAGAACAAATATATTTTCAGAATAACTATATGGTAGTTAAATTCAAGGTAATTTGGAAAGGAGAGCACTAGTAATTGGAAGGATCTGGAAAAGCTTTGTTAGAAAGTCATATTTTGTGCTATCTCTCGAAGGAAATGAAGGTGGTCTCCAGAGTACAGAAAGGGGAGTAATGTATAACCAAGCTGCAAAGATAGGTTGGCACAAGGTAGTGAAGTGCTTTAAAAGCCCAAAAAAGGAATTTGCATTTTATCCTAGAGGCAATAGGGAGCCATGGAAGTTTAAGGAGTAAAGGAAAGACATGGTCATATCTGAATTTATAGAAATAACTTTAGCACCTAGGTAGAGGGTGGTTTGGAGTGGAAAGAGCAGCCAGATTACATTATGTACCTTATTACTTCTTCATTCTTTATTCTCTGGGGTTTTTTTACATGCAGGTTCCAAAGACACTCAGTGCCTTTTTGCTGCCTCCTGATTGTTCAAAGTCCCCAGCATTCCATGCTCAGGACCATTTCCCAATTCCCTTTTACTCCCTTGTTAGGTCCAGAATTCCCCTGGCTGGGGAACCCTTTACCTCCCGTATAACCATTGGGTGTTCTTTTGATACCAAAAGAAGAGGCCAAGTATCTCCAGATTGATTATAGGTAGTAATTTAATCAATTATTATGAATGCTTACAAACAGGGGAAATATTTGGTCTAGGGTGGCAGCCAGACAGTTAAGTGGATCCCTATGAAAAACCCCCAAAATTCCTGTGGTAATTATAGAAAACAAAGGGAGGAGGAGTTAGAGACTGCATTCACTACTGGTTTATGGATATTTTTGGTTTTCTGCTTAGCGGGCATTAAGTCAATGTTTTGCCCAAACATAAGTTTGTGTATTGATTATGTACCAGTCATATCTGGGTCACAATTTTCTTGTTGTGGCTTTCATAGGTCATAGTGTTTTAAGTTATGACTCAGTGTCTAAATTAAACCCTCCTCTCAAAACATATCTGTCTTATGTCCCTTTCCTTCAAAGTCCCCATAGGCAACTGACTAGCTCTAACCTAATGAACAAATTCACGTTTATACTTGGTTAATAGCTAATAAGGGCTTAATGCCTAGACTGTGGAATATTTGCATTTTAATGCAATAATCCTGAATTTGTAGCAAGTGTCTTCACTTAAAGGAATATCTATAATCAGGACAACTTCAGCTTCTGTGGAAGGCAGGTTATAGGAGATAATTTGGGACTTTTCCATGGACTGTCTCAAATTATTCCAAAGATGGGAACATATCTGCCTTTTGTTTAAAAGATATTTCTATATGCTATATTCTCCAGTTCGTATTCCCCACTATAGATGTGTCGGACACATTTACCATTTGCCAGGTTAAAATGTAATTAAGAAATATTTCACAAAATGGATAAAAATACAATGGAGCATTGATACTACTAATATGTATTTTTCTAAGCCATTATGTGACAGGGATCCTTTTGTATGGTTCAGAAGCCCCTCTTCCATTCTAGTTTCACACCAGTACCCCACTATAGCTGGCCATTTCTTCATTCTTCCCATTTTCAAATAAATAAGTTTTATATATATATATATATATATATATATATATATATCTGATTAAATTATAAACTATCATCTGACAGTAGGAACTGGGTTAAAAAGAAAGATGCTTGGGTTTTGTATTAAACATTGTAAAGAACTAAAAGTAATGCCCCCTCAAGAATGGATGGCACATTTAAGTTAGCATTGTCTTCCTTTTCCAGCTTTGTGGGTTTCTTAATGTTTTCTTTAATTATAAAATTAATTAGCATGCTAATAGGAAAGAAAATCATTAGGTGTCAGAATTCATAAAGTCCTTGTGCTTTTGAAAACAATTATTAGTAGAGCCGAGTAGGCTTAATTACAGTCAATATAGCAATTTTGCTTAATTGTACTATTTTCCCATTTTGTAGGCCATTGAATGCCTCTTATCTCTCTGACTAGTTATCATTTGGCATAGAGAGCACTGGCTTTCTTAGAAACTTCCCAGATTGTAAAAGTTTATCTGAGAAGATCTGGCATGGAATTATTTTTGTGCTTTTAGTATCATTTTCACATTTAACTGATTGGATGCTGGGAGTGAAGGAAGAGTTGAATATAACTCTGGGTTTTAAGTCTGGGTAAATTTTCACAGTCAGCTCCCTGGTAGGTGCTCTCCTCTTCAAACCCATAGACAAAGGAACTTTCTTTACAACTTTACTATGAGGCATTAATATTCCTTCTCTTCTGCTGTCTTTTTCTTTTTCCCTTTCTCCTTCTCTGTGAATTCTCTCTCACATTTCAGACCATCCCAATTTGGTCTTACTACATGAGAGAGAGAGAGAGAGGGGGGGGGGGGCGGGGGGTGGTGGTATCTAAGAGACAAAAACACCAAGTTTAAAGAATAACTCTTGAAACATGTATAGGTGTCCATCTGAATTTGTAGAGTTGCATTACCTGGTATTACCTATACCAGTGAAATCATGGGACCAATACACACACACACACACACACACACACACACACACACACACACACACTAGACATAGAACAGCTATGTGACACAATGGATACGGTGCTGGACCTGGAGTCAGGAAGACCCATCTTCCTGAGTTCAAATCTGGCCTCAGACACTTTCTAGTTGTGTGACCATGGGCATGTCACTTAATCTTGTTGACCTCAGTTTCCTAATTTTCTGCTCCCCAACTGGAGCAGGAAATAGCAAACCACTCTGGTATTTTTGCCAAGAAAACCCCAGACATGGTCACAAAGAGTTGGACACAACTGAAAACACCTGAACGTATAGAACTGAAAGATAGTATTTTGTTATTTACAGTATTTATTAAATAAAGTTTTATTTGTATTCCCTATTTGTTTGTATTTCCTGCTAAGAGGAACTATAGCATAGGGGAAACTGTCAAGAAAACCTGAGTTCAAGGTTACTTCTTCCCAGCTATTCGCTTGGATTCACCCTTCTGGAGAAGTAAGTTTTCTTTCAAACCGATCATCGAAAGGCAATGGAAAGGGAAGTGCCCTTGGGCTCATTTCCCAATACCAGCCTTCTTGTTAAAGTCACCCAAACTAAAGCTGCTAACTCTTTATCCAAAAGGGACCAGGTCTAAGTTTTTCTTCTTTTCCCTGGTAAGTACTAAAAATAAAAGGATGAATTAATAATTCTCCTGTATGCTCGGAGCCTCCACCTTGGGAAATCAAAAACCAAAAACGACAATGTTCTGATACAATAGTACAGCGGTGATGGGATCTTCATGGTGAAATGGCCCTTGGGGAAGAAGGATCTTCCAGGGTGAGAAGTCTGTTAGGAATAGTGGAGAAAAAAGTGTGAAGCATTAGGAATGGCGCCCGAAGAGGAATGTTTCTGTAGTATTTGTTCTCCTTGACATATAAATCACAACCCTATAATATTATCATACTATTTTCATGTGGGTTAGTCTTTTCATGCCAATTAAGTTACAAGTTGGGTGAGGGAAAGGACTCTTATTTTATTTTATTTTTTCTCTTTCTGCATAGTGACAAGTTGAGTGCTTGAGAACATATCAAGGTCATAGGATTTGGAGCTGGAAGGAACCTTAAAGATAATCTGATCTAACCTATTCATTTTGTAGATTAGTATACTCAAGATCAGAGAGTTAACTTACTGACATCACAAAGTAACTAGCAGACCCCAGGTACTCTCATTCCAAACCACTGTTCTTTTTGCTATATCATGATTCCCTTTTTATGCTAAGATGCCTACATCTATCTGTCTATCTATCTACCTATCTATTTATCTATCTATCTATCTATCTATCTATCTATCTATCTATCTATCTATGTGTGTATTCATATATATGTATACATGTATATATGTATGTATGTGTGTAAGTATGTATGTATACATTATGGATTCACTCAGTAAGCAGTTGATTATCATGCCCCTGCTTTAGTAGTAGTTAAAATAACTTTAAAGAGTCAACTCTCACCAAAATTCTTGTCCTAAATAATTAGCAGGATGGTGGGAAACATGTAGAATTTCTCTATAACTGGATGTCTCTGTCTCATTTTTCACTGCTGTCACTAAAATACAGTGTTTATTCAACATTTAAGATTAATTCTGCTACATGTAAGCATTATGTTGCTGAGGGATAAAATATCAATGATTTGAATATGTTTTCATCGTTTTATTCCATGAAAAGCAGACGTGGACACGGAATGTTCATGCTATCAGTGACTTTAGAGAATATTTAGAGGAGAAAAGTGAGGCCTAAAATCTTCATTCCTTTAAAAGAAAGACTTCAATAGTTGTTATTGGTAAATGACTTTATATGTTACAAAACCTTTGTGTGTATTGTCTTTGATCCTCTCAACAACTCTGTGAGGTAGTAGCAGTATCATAACCATTTTAGAGATGAGCAAAATGAGGCACAGAAGGTTTAAGTAATTTTTGCAAAGTTACATGTCAAAGTGGCAGAGCCAAGATTCAAACCTACACCTTCCAATTCCAAATCCATTCTTTCTGTTGTATTACATCGAAACCAATTTCAAAAATGTCTTAGACACTTAGGCACAACAATGTCTTAGATACATAACTAATCGGATATGTTGTGACCAGGGGAAAGTGCAGTGATGCCATTCACAACCCTAATTCTGGATGTTCTGCTCCTGAACAGAGCATAGACCATGCTAGCTTTTTTGACAACCATATCACAAAATTGACTCATTTAAACATGGAGTATGCTAAAATCCTCAAATCTTTTCCAGTGTAACTGTTGTTCAGCTACACCTTCCCCATCTTGTACTAATGACTTTTTGAGTCAAAGAGCAAGTAACTATCTTCCAGTAACCATCTTTCCAGAATCCTTAGCAAAACAAAACTCATCAAGTGGACAGTAACTGGCAACTTGGTAACAAGCAGTGGGAAGAACCTTTAGTTTCTTATTTTCGCCTACTGAACTGAAACCAATATTTACTAATTTCAGGGGGAACTATGAAATCTTTCCACCTAAGGCATCTCCTTAGCTAGCCTTTTACTTTTAAAAAACGTTGTGAATTCACAGAGCCTAACAACTACTAAAAATTCCATGCAAACAACATGACATTTCAAAGCTAACACATCAGAACCAATGGATTTGTAGAAAAGCAAGATGTACACTTCAGGACTATTGATCTATTTATGTAGAAAGCTGCCGAGCTGGGCTGCCACAGTGGGCAGGGATTTGGACAAGGAAGACTTACTGATTTACAGTGATCAGTGTTTCACAACTAAATTGAATAAAATAAACCATCTGTTTTTTATAAACTTAAATGATTAATTTTTAGCAAATCTTCAGAAGGAGGGCTATTTTTGGGATAACATTTATTTACAAGCGACAGTCTAACAGGCAATCCAGCATATTTCTTAGAAGGATTATAACTACATTTTCCAGTTATCCATCTGGGTGTTTTTCAATTCAGTGGTTTAATTAAAGCTCAATGGTATTATCAATCTGTTACATTTTTCATGTTGATAGTTATTACATTTACAGTACAGCAGGAGTACAAATTAAAGTAAAAAGAAGATAAATTTCATCTCCAAATTTCATATCTCTATCTCTAGTAAGTAATGGTGGAGTAATATTTTCTAGCTCATTCATGTTTATAGAACAATTTTCATGATTTTTTATGATTAAAATAAAAGAAAAAAAGAGAAATGGGATTTTTCGATGGCTGTTTTTGCATTGCACAAGTGTTATATTCCATCACTGTTCTATCAAACTGTTCTACACATTTGAATTACCTTTCCTCGATACTGATAAAATGCTAGTGGATAATACTGTATTGTCAAAAGACTCATGGTCCTCTTTCTGTATATGTCTTTAAATACTAAAATGGAAAAATAAAAACATGAAGTATGGTACCATATATGAGCCTAGAAATGTAAATCTACATGTAAATATAATTTTCAATATAACTACAGGAGATAAAAAATCATCTTTTATCATAATAGATTGAGCACTTGGTCTGGAGTCAGGAAGACCTATGTTCAGCTCCAACATCAGATGTTACTAGCTGTGTGACCCTGAGCAAGTCACTTAACCTCCGTTTGCTTGCAGTTTCTTCAACTATAAAATGGGGATAATAATAGTACCTATTTCACAGGGGTGCTGTAAAGAGCAAATGAGATAATATTTCTAAATCACTTAGCAGAGTTCCTGGCACATAGAAAGACCTTAATAAAATGTTTGTTTCTTTTACTGATGCAGATTATTACTTTTTTTTTTCTATTAAAAGCACATGCTCTAAAATCGTTTGAAATCTCACTCCTAACTATAGAATGAGCAGGCTTTTTCAAAGTATTATTACATAAAATTTTACAAAAAGAACTAAACAACTATAAAAAACCCACTAAAAATAAAATCCCATTGACATGACCTGCAGAAACAAGAATTTTCAAAATGTTCTCCTGTGTCTTCTGTTCTAAAAAAAGTTAAGGTCTACTTTAAATCCACAGGAAAAAATAAACCAAAGATTTTGATACAGAAAACTTTCTGTGAGGAAAGTGAAGCAGTTTTTGGAAACAGTGTTCAAACAGAAAAGGACCAAAATGGGAGGGCAAGTTTGACCTTTAAGAAGCTGTGTCACAAACTCTTCAATATTGGTTTATTCAGTATCAAAATGTTGGCCACTAATAGAGGTCTACTTTAAAAAAAGGGTGTGGTTTGGGGTGGAAGCCCTTACTTGAGTGAATAGGGAAAGCCTGGGCTTTATGCTCTGGCCAAAAGAGTCATTTTCCCTAGTTCTAAAAGATCTTATTCTGATGGAGATATCCCACACCTTAGAAATGCAGTGTTTGACTGGAATTTAAACCTTTATCTACTTTAACAATTTTATGAGAGAAGATGCCATCATTAAACGCATTAAGAATCTTAAGTCACTCCTTGATCAAAAGATAAGTGCTGGGAGGTAGAGGTCTCAGAAATAAATTCTGCTGTTAGCTCTCAGGATCCCTTTGTTAAATCATTTCCTTCGGGGGAAAATTAAGTGTAGCTTTGGTCATTTAGAAAGGACATCCTCATTTCCTGGGGGGCAAACAGGAAAATAAATAATCTACAAATCAAATATTTTATTTCTTAAAAAGGGTGACTCTCTACTAAGTACAGTATTAGATGTAAAAAATGGGAAAAATGTGTAATTAATGCAAATTAGTACACCTTTCTTAAAATGATAAAATATTTTATTTCATGCCAGATTACTCAAGTGTTCCTTTTCAAGGATGAATGCCAAAATCGTGTGTGTGTGTGTGTGTGTGTGTGTGTGTGTGTGTGTGTGTGACAGAGAGAGAGAGAGAGAGAGAGAGAGAGAGAGAGAGAGAGAGATCTGTGTTTTGTGTCTATTACAGAACAAGCTTTTGGAAGTATTTAGCTTTATTTTGCTATAATTACATTGACACTGCAATATTAGTTCCTAAATACTTAATAGCAGACCTTACTGTAAAAGCATAGCCTTACAAATGAGAAATTTTTCATATGCCATTAAGTTGAAAGCTCACTACTGACGGCACCATGCATTACCTTCATATATGTCAGTCAAGCACCATTTATTTACCCCTATTTATGTGCCAGGCATTATGCTAAGTATGCATGTGTATGTATGGAAGGTAAGATTCTCAAAATGAATTTTATAAGCTAATAGATCATAAAATATCTAAGCTGAAAGAGGCCTTAGTGATCATCTAGTACATTTTATTTTATTTTATAAATGAGGACACTGAGACCTAGAGAGATTAAGTGACTTGTCCAAGGTAACAAAGTTGGATGATGACCGAGTTAGGATTGGAGAAAGCAGATCTGACTTTCTACTATTTCCACTAGACATCATGTTCTTTTCTTTCATTTTATGCCTCAAAATAAACCTAACCTTGATTTCTGACTACACAACAGACGGCATCGAGAGGAACAATCTTTAGTCTTTGGATCAATAGAATATTGTTCCTTAGGATAACCATGGGTAAGGAAGTTCAAGAGAATGTAGAAGATAAAGCCCGACTCTCAAAGGAGCTTCATCTAAAAGGGAGAAACTTGAAATATTTAATAAATATCTTATTTATCCACAACATTCAAAACTTCTCCATTCGCTGTAACTGATGACTCCAAGGATGGATGGTGTGGTGGTGGCTGATGGAGCACCTGAGTTTTCTTGGTGTTAATAGTTAGGCCAAAACTAGCACAAGCAGCAGAGAATTGATCCTTACTTTGATGCATCTCAGCCTCAGAAGCTGCATTGAGGGCACAATCATCTGCAAACAGAAAATCATGCACCAGCACTCCCTCCATTTTGGTCTTGGCTTATAGCCTTTTCAAATTGAAGAATCCTATTTATTGTGTTCCTTCCCACTTCTTAATCTCCATTTTTTTTTCTCTTTCACTTCCCAAATTAGTGATGTCAAGCTTAAAAGAAGACTTTTAGCATGAATTCTGATGACTCTTTTCTCTTTGAACATTATCCAACAAAGAGATGGGCTACTTTTTTTTAAAGTAGGATTGAGGAGTTCCAACTTTAGGAACAGGGGAATGAAGAGGGGAGCTATTGTTTCTCAATGAACACTCATAATAAAGTTTGGTATGGTGTGTAGCAAATGGTTGCTGTCATATAGGGTGATGGGTACACTCACAAATTGAAAGGGAGATACAGTGGCAAAATAGACCCACCTTTTTCCAGTTTTTCTATAAAGGGGGCAGCCCCATGAGGGATTTCCAATTTCTAGAAGCCTTAGGGCCAAAGGACTTCACTAAATGGTCTTGGCTTCAGAATAGTCCCAGGATTTATGGGAGATAAAGCCCTTCAAGGGCAAGATTCAATGTAGTCCCTCCACTGATAAGATTGCAGAAACTGTTTGCTAGAATTTCTTCAGTTTGCTGGAGGTGAAAAAAGTCATCTCTCTGGTGATGAACTTTCTTAATAACAATTAGGCTGGTCATCCTCATGCAGTCTGTCACCAGACCCATTCTGGAAACCTTTACAAGATGGTGGAACCTGTCAGAGCTTAAGCTCTGTGAGCAAAATCTTTGAGAATCCAGGATGATCACGATGTAGTGATGATACATTAGAATAGGACTTTTTCTTAAGCTACATGCCACTGAATATTGACCTTGACTAGCATGTATATATTTTGTTTTTAGCTCTTGGTTTAGACATTGCTTCTTGCCTGGGTTCCATGAACTTTTAAAGAATATTTTGATAACTTTATTTCAACATAGTCACTTTTCTTTGTAATACCATACATTTTATGCATTTAAAAATTCTGAAAAGGAGGTTTGGAGGCTTCACTGAACTTTCAAAAGGTTTATGACACTTAAAAAAGGTTACTTATGTAATTCCTAATGTAAAAGATTATTTGCTATTTCTCTTGTCTTTGTTGGGGGCTAGAAGAGGTACAATAGGGAGATCTCCTCTCTTCCTTCATCAGGGATGCGATGGAGAATGTCATAACATCATAGATTTATTGCTGGAAGTAACTTTAGGGGTAATCTAAACCAACCTCCCTTTTTGTAAATACAGAACTGAGGCCCAAAGAGATTAGATTATTTGTCACATACATGATCACATGAGTAATACATGGACAAGCTGGGATCTGAACTGAGTTACTGAGACCTCTGACCCCAATCTCACTGCTCTTTCTGCTATTCCACACTGCCTTTGATGACTTCTTCCCACTTGTGATGATTCACATGGGGAGAAATGACATTGCCAGAAGGAATCCAGAAGGCATTACTAAAGACAATAAAGTACCGGTTAAAACTGAAGATAGGGCATGAGTGATTTTTTCATCACTGCTGCTGGTGCGAAGACTTTGAGAGAGGAAGACAAATTGGGTAAGTGAGCAGCTGGGTTAAGAAGGAGGTGTTTGAGAAGAGGATTTGGATTCCTACACTATGGTATAAAATATAAGGATAATGAGCTCTTGGCCAAGTATTGAGCATGCCTAATGATGTCTATTAAAAAAAATTGAGTGATATCTTACAAATATAATCAAAAGCACTTTAATGTGCAAAAGGAAAGTTAAAGAGGAACTGGATTGTGTTTATCTGATAAGTTAGATGATGAAAATGATGATGATGGTAGCATTTAACATTTACATAGCACTTACTAGATGTCAGCCATTGTTGTAAGTGCTTACGATTTTTATCTTATTTGATCCTCACCGCAACCCTGGCAGGGAGGCATTACTATTATGCTCATTTTGCAGATGAGAAAACATTCAGACTGAGGTTAAGTGACTTGCCCAGTGTTCTATGGCTAGTAAGTGTCTGAGGTCAGATTTGAACTCAGATTTTCCTGACTCCAGGCCTGGCACTCTATCCACTATGCCACCTAGCTGTGAGTAATAATGTAGAGAGTACTATCAATAGATATTCAAGAGACACAAAATACAAGGAGTAATCCAATAATAAAATGCATGGCCTTGCATTCACAAATGCTCAAAGCATGGGTGACAAAATGGAATAGAGATCCTAATTCAACAGGGTAAATTCATTATCCTTGGACCTATGAATGGAATATAAGTAGGAAGAGGTATAATGTATTGAAAAGGAATGAAATAGAAAAAAAAATCTTAGGGTGTTGGCTGAGTAGCACAGTATATTAAGAAAATACACTCAACATTAACCAAGCAACTAGAATAGGTAAACATAGAATAGAGAATTTTGGGTGATGATCATCAGAGAAAGAAATAGAAATTATATGTCACCAGAGTATACTAGAGACCACCTGGAAAAAAGGAGGAAATAGATGAGTAGCTCAGGAAATAAACAACAACCTGTTCCAGATGCATTCTTATAATAGTGCTGTGCACATTCAATTACTTCTACAGCTCCTCGATAGATTCCTCTTTCTGCCCAGACTAGACAATTTAATACATTTCTGATGTCCTTTAGTAGCAGTATCCTTCAAAATACAGAGGAAGGGAATAGGGGAATGTATATTGTCAACCAACAGGGATTGTTGATTGAAGAAGAGATTGTAGACATGTTGGATGGCAAGAAGTTGTGGAAGGGCACAAGGAGCTTTCCATCTCAGAGTTCTTTAGAGAAAATTAGAGAAAGCTGAACATGATACTCTGACATGAACCGTAAATTTTGAGAAAGCAGATTTCAAGGTTTTCAGAAAAAGAATACCTAGGAACTCTTGGCTCAAACTGCTGGAAAAGAAGTCAGTCCACTCAAGTGAAGCTCACAAAAATGGAATTCAGAAGGCAAATAATATAATTCAAATGAAGAGGAAAAAAATGAGAATTTTTTTAAAAATCGATGTTAATACCAGGCTACATTGGTTACTGGTGATTATCCCGTGGGACTCTGTCTTGCACCCTCTTCTCTTCACCTATTTTGCTTGGTGATCCCATCATCTCCCATAGATTCAATTATCATGTCTAGGCTGAGGATCTACTTATTTTATTCTCAGATCCACGTCTAACCTTCTAATTTCTAGTCTTTCATCTCCAACTAACTATCACAATCTAGTAGTAGATGTCTGATAGATATAAATTCACCCAGTCCAAAACAACTCACTAACTCTGCAACCCCTCTCCTCTTCCAGACTTCCCTATTTATTACTCAGGGGTAGGGCCACCTTCCCAGTCATTCAGGTTCACAGCTTAGGTGTCATCCTTGACTCTTCCCTCACTACCTCTTACTCTCCACATCCAATCTGTTGCCAAGTACCATTAATTTTAACTTCACAACATCTCTCGTATATACCCCCATTCTCTCCTGACACCATCAGATCCCCTTCATCTCACACCTGGACAATAGTGAAGACCTGTTGATCAGTCTCATATCTCTCCATTCTGTAATCCATCCTCCATTCAACTGTGAAATTAGTCTTCCTAAAATCCAGATATAACCATTTTACTCCCTTCCTCCCTCCAAACCCCATTCAGTAAACTCCAGTGGATCCCTATCACTTTTAGGATCATGTCATCTAGCATTCAGAGCCCTTCACAATCTGGCCCCTTTCTACTTGTCCAGTCTCCTTCACCTTACGCCCTTCCCCCAGGAGGCATTCTTTAATCCAGTGACCCTAGACTCCTTGCTTTCCCTCTGAACAAGGCACTCCCAACTCCAGGCATCTTCACTGACTGCTCCCATGCTGGGAATTTTCTCTCTCCCCATCTCTACCTCTTGACACCCCCGGCTTCCTTCAAGTTTGAACGAAAATCTCATGACCTACAGGAAACTGTTTCCTCAGTCTCCTTTAGTTCCAGTTCCTTCCCTTGGTTGATTATCTCCAATTTAGCCTGCATATCTCTTGTTTGTATATATTTGTTTTCTTGTTATCTCCCTCACTAGATTGTGAATTTCTTGAGAGAAGAGTTTGTCTTTGCCTTTCTTTGTACCCATAGAATTTATCAGAGTAGCCGGCACATAGTAGGTGCTTAAAAATGCATATTGACTATTCAGTTAACTGACGTTTTTGACCAGCTTAGATTTTTAAGGACATGTCTAGAACATAGAAGCTATGATAGGTAATGGGATGAATATAAAAGTGTGGCATAGTCCATTAAGCATAATGTCAGGAGAACTAAAGCTCAGAATGAGTTGAGCTTAGTGAAGGATGGTGAGGGGATAAAAAAGAGGTGGTTTTTTTTAATTACCATAGAAAAGAGGAATATCAGAGAAAGAATCATCCTTCAAGGTGACGAGAAGGATGGTACAGGCCACTGAAGAGAAAACAAAACTACATAACTCTTACTTGTGTTTTCACTGGCAAAGAGAATGAATGATCTTTTACTGGAAAAGGCAAGACAAAAATGACTAGTAAGAAACTGAAATCCAAGGTAAATAAGGAGAAAATAAGAAAATACTTAGATGGCCTTGATAAATTTGTGCTAACAGTGTTATTGGTGAGCTATTGTCAGGGTTATTTGAAAGATAGTTAAGAATGGGAGAGATGATATAGGACCAAAGAAGAGCAAATGTCTGTTTTACTAAAGGTGGATCTGCAAGCCAATGAGTTTGACTTTGACTCCTGGCAAAGTTAGAGAACATAATAACAAAGAGGTTATTAGTGAAATGCTCGAAAAGGAAGAAGGGATTATGAAATATCATCATGGCTTCCTCAAGGACATGTAGTGCCAAACTAACTCCATTTCTTTTTGGCACATGATTACTAAAGTGGGAGGGAGGGAACGAGCATTTATTAAGTTCCTACTTCATGCTAAGTGCTTTACAAATATTATCTAATTTTATCCTCACAATAACCCTGGGAAGTAGGTGGTATTACTATTTTCATTTTACTGACAAGGAAGTTTAGGCAGACGGAAGGTTAAATGACTCGCCCAAGGCCACATAGTAAGTATCTGAGGTCACATTCAACTCAGGTCTTCCTGACTCCAGGCCCAGGTATCTATCCACAGCACTACTCATTTGCCTGTTAGATTTGGTAGATCAGGGAAATGATCTAGACTAGATACACCGCTTCTGTGTTTCATTTATCTCGTGCTACTCTTTTGAACAAGGTGGAAAGATGCAGACTGTGTGTCAAGGTAGATGGATTCAGAACAGGGTGAATGACCAGCAAACTTTAATGATGTTGATGTTCACATGAGAAGACTCTGCCAGGGCAGTGCCACAGGCATCTGTGCTAGACTTGCTCCTATTTGTCTTTACCCAAGCCTTTGATAAGAATGTTGTCAGTGCCACAATCATCAACTTCACAGGTGACACAAAGCCTGGAAGAACATTGTGTACTGGATTCAAAAGTCGGGATCCAAAATATTCCCAGCATACTAGAACAGTGAGCAATTTTAAGAGAGTAAATGTAAATGTAAAATGAGTCAATGTAACATCTAACATTTTGTTTCAAATTATCCACCTAATGGGTAAACAATATCAGTCAGTCAACTAGCATTTATTAAGGGTCTACTATGAGTTAGACACTACAGCTAAGTATTGGGAATACAAAGAAAGGCAAAAAAGAAGGAGAAGGAGAAGGAAAGAGGAGAAGGAGAAGAAGAGGAAGGAGAAGGAGAAGGAGAAAGAGAAGAAGAAGGAGAAGGAGAAGGAGAAGGAGAAAGAGAAGAAGGGGAAGGAGTCCTTAACCTTCAAAGAGCTTACAGTCTACTAGGAGGAGATAGCATGTAAACAACTGTGCACCAACAAGATACAGAGATGATAAATTGGGAGTGATATCAGAGAGAAGGCACTAATAATAAAGAAAACTGGGAAAGGCTTCTTGCAGAAGGTGGGATTTTAACTTGAAGTACAGTGAAGCAAGGACAAGATGAGGAGGAGGGAGAGTATTTCAGTCATAGAGGATGGCAATGAAAATGCATGGAGTCTGAGACAGTGTCACTGGATTGAAAAATGCATGGGGTTTGGGGCTAGGGGAAGCAGTAAGAAGACTGGAAAGTTAGGAAGGGGACAGGTTATGAAGGGAGGAACATTCACTGAACAACAGTTCATATGAAAAAATCATATAGTTTTAGATGATCGCCAACTCAATATGAGTCAATACTCTGTGTGTGTGTGTGTGTGTGTGTGTGTGTCCCAGTTCCCTTGTTTGGAATTTAAAATTCTTCATAATTGAGCTACCGACTATGTTTCCAGGCTGATTGCATGTTATGTTGTTCCGCACCCCCCCACGACCCCCCCCAGCCCCACCAATAATCTTTTGCACTTGACAAATTCAGCCACATTGGCCTATTTCATGCTCCTCAATATAACGTTCTATATCCCACTTCCATGCCTTTGTGTGAGCAATCTTCCATGTCTGGAATTATCTCCCTCCCTGAATCTACTTTTTAGTACTCTTCATTTCTGTCAAGGCCCAGTTCATGTCACCTCCTTCAAGAGGTCTTTCCTGATTCCTTCAATTGTTAGCACCCCCCCCCATCATTCTTTTTTCTGTCTCATGTATTTATTAATTTGTGAACATGTTATGTTCCCCCAGTAGAATGTAAGTTCACTGATGGCAGGAATTATCTCACTTTTGTATTATTAAGGATTCATTTTAAAGCACTTTGAAAGCTAAGACTCATGATAAAAAGGCATTATTTTACTGCTCATAGTAATTATGAATTTATGGATAAAATCGAAATAAGTATAATACATTGCCATACCACTAAACGTGAAATGTACCTGATTATTGTGAAAATAAATTTGTGAGGTTGGAGGGTAGATAAAAGAAATATTTCATAAAAATGTAATTTAAACTAATAAACTTTCATTAAGCGACTTGAGAATATAAAGGTGAAAAACTAGATAGTGCCTGACCTTGAGGAGCTTATAGCCTACTAATAGGGAGCTAAAAAAATGGCAACATTTAATTACAAAACCGAGTCAACTAGGGCAGCCAGAGACACTCAGTAGATATTACTTCTAGTGGTGAAGAGATCAGAGAAAGAATATTGGAGGTAACTCTAACCTTGGAGGAAGAGAAGAAGGCTAATAAGTTATAGGGTTGAAGTTCAGCCAGGTGTCCCATGGTGGAAAGAAAGATGAGAAGTAGGTGAGGGCAGGATTAGCCTGGTGATAGTTGGGTAGAGCTTAGAGTACATCAAGAGAAATAATGTGATGACGAGTGAAAGTTAGATTGAAGATAAAGCACATAGAGCCTTGAATGTCAAGCTAAGGAGTTTACATTGTATTTGCTAGGTAATAGGGAGACTCTGAAGAATTTAGAACAGAGGAAAGATAAGATTGGCTCAGTTTCTTAGGAAAACTACTTTGGCATTGATGTGAAGGATGATTTGGAAAGGGGAGAAACTGAAGACAGTCAGAGGTTATTGGTTGGTTGGTTGATTGTTGTCATTTGCGCTTGAAGAGGACCGAAATGATGTAGCTATGTTAGGGTCAAGTTATGGTGTGTCTGGCTATGGGGGATCAGACCAATATGAGCTCTGAAGGCTCCACCACAGGTTGGGTTAGGTACATATGAATATTTGGAGTGGAGATGTCACTAAGTTTGCACAACTCATGTTTCTTTTGAGCTACTACAATTCTGCTTTGTTCATAGAGCACAGCACCTTCTTTAATGTGGGCGCACCATGCTGGGCAGTCCTGCTCCAGTGTCTCCCATGTCTCACAATCCATTCCAAAGTTCTTCAGGGAGACCCTGAGAATGTCCTTGTGTTGTTCTTCTGACCTCTCTGTGAGTGCTTGCCTTGTGAGAGTCTTTTAGGCAGGCCATGTAATCTAATCCGTACCCGAAAGAAATACTCATTAAGGCTATAAAGCTGTGCATGCCTTTTGATCCAGCAATACCCTTACTATATCTGTATCCCAAAGAGATCATAAAAATGGGAAAAGGAGCCAGATGTACAGAAATATTTATAGCAGCTCTTTTTGTGGTAACCAAGAATTGGAAATTGAGGAAATTCCCATCAGTTGGGGAATGGCTGAGCAAGTTGTGGTGTATGAATGTAATGGAATACTATTTTTCCATACGAAATGGTGAGCAGGCAGACTTCAGAAAAACCTGGAAGGACTTGCATGAACTGATGCTGAGTGAGTGAGCAGAACCAGGAAAATGATGTACACAATAAGAGCCACATTGTGTGATGATCAGCTTTTATAGACGTAGCTCTTCTCAGCAATGCAAGAATCTAAGACAATTCCAAAAGACTCATGATAGAAAATGCTACCCATTTCAGAGAAAGAACTTTGAAGGCTGAAGGCAGATAAAAGCATACTCTTTTCTCTCTCTTTTTTTCTTCTCATGGCTTTTCTCTTTGGTTCTAATTCTTCTTTACAACATGATTAATGTGGAAATACATTTAATATGAGTGTACATGTATAGCCTACATCAGATTGTATGCCATTTCGGGGAGGGGGGAAGAAAAGTGGGGGAGAAAATTTTAAACTAAAAATAAATATTTTTTCAAAAAAGTTTTTCTTCACATCAAACTGTCTCTCTTCAACTTTTACCTATTATTTCCAGTTTTGCTTTCCTGGGCCAATCAGAATAAGCCTAATCCTGTTTTCCAATGATAGCCTTTCATATACTTGAAGACAGCTTGACCACTCACCCTCCTCTCCAGGTTAAATACCCCACCCCCCTTCCTTTAAATAATCTTTATAGAGTGTGATCTCAGTACCTGTAATAAACAAGTCTTTGGATGCAATTATTTAATACATTTTTTACCTTACTGTACTATCATCTAGCCTAATTTGTCTATATTGTCTAAAGAGACAATATGAGAGATTTTATCAAATGTCTTAAGGTAATACAGTAGCTATAGATTTTTCCTGTCAAAAAAGGAGATAAGGTTAGCCTAGCAAGACCTGTTTTTTTCCTGAAAGCTACATTGGATCTTAGTGATTGTCACTACCTTTTCTAACAGTTGAAAGATCATCATTTTTATGCTGCTTTCCAGAATTTTGCCAGGAATTGAAGGCAAGCCCACTGACCTATAGTTTGAAAGGTCTACCTCTTTCTGTTTTCTGACAATCAAGTTGACATTTGCCTATTCCCAGTCTTATGTCACCTCTTTCATCCTTTACAATTTTTCAAAGAGCACTGAGAGTGACTTAGAAATCACATCTGCTTGATTTTTCAGTACTCTGGCATGTAATTAGGTGGGTGACTTGACTTCACTGAGGACAGCACAGTGCATTTCTATCATTTCATTTTTATTGGGTTTCAGTCCTCGGGGAAGCATTTCTGTTTTTTTTTATATTTTGTTCTACCTATTTTGTGTGTGTGTGTGTGTGTGTGTATCTATACTTCTCTTTGTATTCTTGCTTCTTCCAAATAGAATGTAAGCTTTTTGAAGGTAAACATTTTTTTCTTTGTATCCTTGGTACCTAGACATAGTAGGCTTTAATAAATCATTGTTCAATGATTGACTGAACAGACCTGGCCTACTGGCAGTTCCCCAAGTTTGTAATTCCATCTCTTGTCTCCATGTTTTTTGCATACATCATTCCCATCCCTGTAATGTATTCTCTCCTCACCACTACCTCTTAGAATCCAAGTTTCTTTCAAGGCTCAGCTCATGTGCTACTTATCAGAGGTATGTGTTTCAAAAATGTTTTCCATGAAAATAATGTTGCAATCAGTGAAACACAGAATATCTAATAAGAAACGTTTAACCCATGATGTGGTAGAATACTATACTTTTGTAATAAAAATGTTAAATTATTTTAATATTAGTAACTAAATGAAATAAAAGCAATACAATGGTTTTTACCTAACTTAAAATGGTGCTTGAAGAAAAATAAATAAATAAAGATGAGAAAATAGATTCTAAAAGGGGTAGTGTATATTTTCAAGGACTTTAAAAGTTGATAGGAATACTTCTTATGTCTAATATTATTTTTAAATTTACAACTTTCATCATCTTTTTAATAGTCAACAAACATTTAGAAATTATGCACTTTGCATTCTGTCACACACAAACAGTTTACAGCTAGTTCTTTATATTGGTGTATCACTTTATCTTGGCCTATCACTTTATCCATGTGTAGGGTCATTTTTTGTTTCACTAAAACACAAAAAAGATGAAAAAGAATGTGTATGTGTGTGAATTTGAGAAATGGATTGCTTAAGATAGAAATGAGTTGCTGGCTGTTAATCCCCATAATTTCCAAGAAAGGGCAAGAAAGGAGTTGGTAAGGACGAGATATTAGATCAGACTCTTCCCAATGCTGAATTGCAGTCTGAATTAAAGGTAAGGAGAGGCAGTGTGCAGCCTGCTATGCATGCATATTGTGTATCCATAAAGGGGAAAAATACACACACACACACACACACACACACACATACACACACTCACACATATATGTTGCAAAGGATATGCCTTCAAGTTATTCCACACCTCCTCCCAGCCCCATTACCCAAATTGTGGATTATCCTTTATAGTTACATTTTCCCCTCCCTGATTGCTGCCCAACCTTTGACTACTTCACTGCTCATTAGCACTTTCATGGGTGGCTGAACAAGAAAACAAAAAAGAAGCTCAAATCTGTCAGTTTTACTACTTGGTAGCAGCTCTAAACTTGATTGGTAAGAAGGCTCAAGTGAGGCATTTGTATTATTGATGGATTTCAATTATATATGCTTTCCCTGCCTCCGCTACCACAGAAATTGAGTGTTGACTAGAGCTTGTTTTCATATTCTGTTTCTAAACCATATGGGTCTAATTGATACATTTAATTGATAGATACTAATTTCCAGGTAAATTCTCTATCCTCAAGGACTTCTGCTCATCTAATATGTCAGATAAATACGATTTTAAAAAAATGAATGTGCAATGCCACACCCAAGTTGATGTTGGCTGCAACCAGGACTCCTCAGTCTCAGGTATTTTCATTCTCCACACCACCCCCTTGGAAATGCATCAGTTTGTGAACTCAGACAGTTTGCAAGGCAGCCTTCCTCTATATGCTATTTTCACACAAAAAGCATTAGCTTAATTAAATTAGGTACTATCAAATCCTTAAATTAGCATACAAAGTTTGGAAAAATCAATACCTTATTAGTTTCAAAACCTTTTATCTGAAACTCCCCTTGAATTCATTTTAGAAACTTTTGTAGTAAATGACATAACAATTGATTTAAAGCTTTCAAAAAATTGGTGATCAATAATTGTTTTCTAGTCACGGAGAAATTCATTAACTTCTATACTTATTGCATTGCCACGTATTCTTATTGAACTCTGTTCTAATCACCACATTATTCTTGGCTGGAAACACATTAGCTATAAAAATTCATGAAATGAGAAACATAACATTATAAAGACTTTGTTTAGGTATAGTAGTTAATGGATTGTGCAGAAAAGTGGAACAGTCTCTCATTTCCAGTAAAGATAAATTTATGCCTTCCATTGTTTTACACTTAAACATGGGTAACTTTACTGCTTTATCATTGCATGAACAAATTATTTCCAAATGAATTTGCAGATGTACAAAATATTTGCTTGGTAAGATGTAGCAAGCAGTATCTTTTCTGATTTGAAGATATGCAAGTTATGTGTCCATAGGGTGGGGGGGAGGGGTAGAGTAAATTTGGTTTTGAAAGAAAAAGGTATTTGGTCAGTATTCCAACAATGAATATGACATAGCAATAAAAGAGGTAAGTTTAATTCATATTAGTATTTTTATATAGGTAAGTTTAATTCATATGAATATTTCAAGTAGATGCGTTAGGAATTTATGTAGGTAAGGTTAATTCCTATTAGTATTTTAAAACTTTACTTCTGTTTAATTTTGTTTACATTTTTAGATGGTAACACTTTACCTTTTTTGACCCTCTACCAGATCATCATATAAAAAGATTATATCATTTATAGTTAGTCCGTGCTTTCAAACAATTTCTTAGTTTCTTAGCAATAAGATGAATAACACACATATCTGTGTTTAATTATTAAGTATTTATCACATACACATATGCTATGATGCTTTTCTAAATAGTTCGATTTCTCTTATTTTTTAATCAAATGGAACAAGAATACAATCAGTTCTAAAACTTGCTTATTTTATTTCAAAAGAATGCCAGTTTTATTCAGGAAGTATATTTAGGGCAATTGTGGCCCTAAAAACAGTTTTCACAGAACTGCTTGTAAAATTCAGAGCTTTAAGAACCAAAAGGCTTGAAAAAAATTCCATTCACATAACATGAATATTCTCTCTCGTTGCACTCCAGTTCCTTCATGGCTTGTCCTTTCATAGAATTATTTCATGTTAAAAAATAAAAATATCTAAGGTTTTTGGTGGATTGTCAACTGTACTTGAATCAACAATGTGAATTGGCAGTTAAAAAGTTAATATGCACTTGGGTTTCGAGAAGAGGAAGCTTAGCTCCTAGGAATAAAGGCATAAAATTCCTGCTATTTTCTGTTCTGGTCATCCTGGGGTATTGTTCAGTTTTAGGCTCTCTAGTTTTGAAAGGGCATTGTTAAACTTGAAAGCATTCATAGGAGGTGAACTTGAATGATGAAAAGCCTCAAGTCCATGCCTTATGTTGGAGGATTACAGTAATTGCAGGGACTAAAGATGGTTTTGCTAGAATAGAGAAGAGTTTGTGGGGAGAGGGGACTCAGATAGCTGTCTTCAAGTACTTGAAAGACTGCCATTTGAAACAAGCTTGTCTTATTTGGGGAACCAGAGGGCCAAACTTGGAGCAGTGGGTGGAAATGGAAAAAATTGAAATTTGGGCTTGATGTAAAAACAAATCAAGCCAATAACAAGAAAAACTTCCTAAAGGTTAGAGCTATCCAAAAATACAAGGGGCTTCCTAAGAAAGGCCTTCACGCTATGTTAGCTGACCACTTGTCAGGTCTTTTAGTAGGGAGTCTTCCCCCTCCCCCAGAATATGTGTTAGGTAGATGGCTACTGATGTCCCTTCCAACTCTGAAATTCTGTGATTCTATTTCTTGACCCCTATTGTGGATAGGTCAGAACTAGGCAGATCCAATATTTTATTATTGATTACTTTGTGGGTACCTAAATCACTCCTGTGACCTTGTGTTCACTCATAGAAGAAAATGAAATTTGTTTCTGTAATTTACTCTTCATACAATCATGCTTGTTATAACCCAGCAAGATTTGTACTAGCTTGGAGGTTATTCAATCGATTTGTGATATCAATTGACATGCTCACTACCCCCACCAGTGAAAATTAAAGGAGGTAACATTTAAGATGATCTGGAGGAGCTAATTAGAATTTTAAGATCTGGAGGTTGAGGGAAGACTTTCTAAGCATAGGGAATAGTATTATCAAAGGCACAAATGTGGGAAATCGAATGTTGTCCTCAGGGGGATTAGAGAATAGTTCAGTTTGAGAGGAGAGTAAGGTTTGTATGGGAGAACGGTGTAAGGTAAGAAAAAAATATTTGAAGAATGGTAGGTCATAAAGGGCTTTGCAATACAAGATACAAGATAGGTATCAGTTATTTAGGTAACAGGAATGATTAAAAAGTTCTTCACGGACTTTCACGTCCCCCCTCTCCCCATCTCATCTGTTTCTAATCCATGACACACGCATTCCAGTCATCATCTTCAAATGTTTTATCCCCTTTCCACTAGAACTTTTGACTCTGCCCCATGATAGGCCCAAGGTTCTGATCTTTTGCCTTATCTTGCTTGTAACCAAGCCTCTATGTCACTTTCTAGCCATTTCTAAGCCATGCCAATGTCTGGTACCAGTCCTCCAACCCCATTTCTAGCTTCCCTTCATATGCACTCTTTCTTCATTAAAATATAAGCTCCTTGAGATCAGGGACTATTTTGCTTTCTTGTGGTTTTATCTCTAACACTTAGTTGAATGTCTGACATGTACAAAGTCAAAACACGTGCTTAATTGTTCATTTTATCTGAGGAATTATTAGGAAGTTTAATTTAGCACTAATATGTAGGATTATTTCAAGGCCTGAAGACCAATTAGGAGATTATTATAATAGCCCAGGGAAAGAGTGAATCTGATGGCTGATTGCATGTATGAAGGTCACAGAAACAGAGGGATGTGAGATCATAGGATACCGGGATTTCAATCCTCAGGGACTTTAAATAACTCTGAAGTGTCACATATGGATGACTATAGAAATGGTGGGGACATAATAGAAATAAGGAAGTCAGAAATAGGATCAGGATTGAAGGAAAGACGACTAGTTTCATTTTTATATATATATATCTTAAGGGACATTCAGAAAGAGATGTTCTTTAGACAGTTGCTAGTAAAGGCCTATAGGATGGTATAGAGAGAAAAAGGCCGGGGCTAGAGATATAGATATGCACACATGAATTGATTAATTGCCAAAGGGGGGGTAAAGGAAGGACAGCTGAGAATAGAGCAAATACTATTAAGAGAAATTGCATCGTGAACTGTTATCAGCAATCCTAATTTTAAGATAACTGGGTTTGGATCCTTTCTGAGAGTAAGTTTTGATGGGCATAGGGAACCAGGGAAAAGCATAGTAAAGATAACCCAGATTTAGATCTTGAAAGCTCCTTACAGATGATCTAGTCATGAGGGCTTGGGGTACCTGAAGAAGGTGCCAGGAGGGAAAAAAAAAAGAATGGGTGGATGGTGATACTGAAGAGAGAAATGACTTACTTTGAAATTATACCTGAGAATAGCCATGAAAAAGGAAAGAGAGTCTGGGATTTTTTTTTTTACTCCTTAAATCACTAAAACCTTAACTTCTTAAAGCATATTCTTTCTGCCTGTTGATTATAGATACTCATGTGTTTGGCTCTTATTCAGACATTTCTGGGATAAAATAACATATTTTTACTTTATTTCTGAATCAAAGAAAATGTAATGTTCTTTCCCTTTGTGAGCTCAGATTAGACTTCGTATTGAAGCACACTTTTTTCTTTGCACTAAATCACATCACTGAGAGAGTTGTGTTTAATACCATGGTATAGTGTATGGAAGGAGCTTTTAAAATGAGTAACGTGATCATGAGAATTGATAAATATCTTGTTGTGTCCATGTCTATAATTTGATACCTTGATGAATGAACTGGTTCTAACTTGTGTTTGTCACAATTCAGATTACTGAACCAGAATTTTTATTTTCACAGAGATCTTTAATGACTAAAACATTGATGAAATTATATAGATATTCTCTTTAATGTATGAGAAGATGGTTTCAATGAGATCAATTATTTAGGTAAAAAGGCCCAGCTTGCTGAATAAAGTTTAGCATATTATAGAGGAATAGTGTTAGAGTTGAATTTAAGGACAAGAGGAAATCTTGTATTTAGCAATGGGTATTTATTGAGTGCTTACCATCTGTCCAATCTACCTCCTTACATGAAAAGTGACTTACTTAAACCATTCCAAACATCATCTCCTTCATACTCTCATATTGTTAAATGGCCTTAACTTTCTAAATATCCAAATTCTATTAATAGAAGCATCCACGGGCTTGAAATCAAAGTCATCTTGGTGTATGCTCCTTTCTCATCACCCATATCTAATCAGTAACCAAATTCCATTGATTGCTTCCTCAAAATTCCTTAACTCTATTTATCCCTGCTACCATCCTAATTAGTATTAGCAGGTCACATTTTTAAATATGTTTTTATTTTTAGTGTACCACACACGGTTGTACATAATTTTGAGTTCCAGATTTTCTCCCCTCCCTCCCCCCTCCCTCCCCAAGACGGCACGGAAGCTCATATTTATGTTGTGATTTTCAGTTGATGAAGCACTTTACTCACAAAAGCCCTGTGAGATACATGGTACAAATGTCATTGTCCCCATTTTCCGTATGAGGAAAGGAGGCTCAGAGAAATTAAATGATTTGCCTTGGGTCACATAACTATTTCAGCCAGGACAAGTGTCCATTCCACTACATATGTACTATAGAGGTTTGAGGTTCTGAACCTCATTACCTCATGGTTTCTCTAAAAGCCATCTAAATGTTCTTCTTCCCTTAAGCCTTCACCCTTTCAATACATCCTGTATAACACTGTTAATTAACCTTCCTAAAGACATTTGTTTGAGTCCTTCCATTTGGTCCCCCCACTATGAATAGGAACTGTAATTATAGGATTTCAAAAGAAACCAAAAGCTTCTTTAGCCCACTACTTATCCTTAAACTGTAGTTCAAGATTCTCTGCCCTCAGTTCACAATCTAGTTTTCTGGTGTCACTTCCCACTACTGTCAGCATAGAGAACCCAGCTGGCCACTTTATTGTCTTCTATATATATTATATTTATTCTGGATACTCTGTCTTACTGGAAGTAGTCCCCATAAATAGAATGCCATTTTCTTTTCAGTCTACCCACCCAAAGCTTATCCACAAGGGCCTAGTTTATGCCTCACTTCCTTCTTGAGATTTTCCATAACTATTCAAGCTCATACCATCCTTCAACTGGTCTGAAAACCTATAGCATTTTTATTGTCCATAATAGTTATTTTGACACAATCATGTTTTAACTTTTTTTAAGTGTCATCTCAACTGTATCGTAAGCATGTTGGCTCTGTTTGCTGACTGTGGATTGCATCCTTAACATTACTGACCATCTTGGTAAATATTCCCTTTGACTCATAAGGTAGAACAAAGAGGATAAAATGGTCACTTGCCTAACCCACCCAGAATTTCCTGTGTAGTGATCATGTCTCAGGATCCCCTTCTTCACATACACTGAATGGCATATTCAAATTCAACATGCATTTATTACATCTCTACTATGAACAAGGCACCATGCTAGGCATTGAGATAAACATAAAAGAGAGGTGATGTATAAGAAAATTCTAACATAAAATAGGGGTTTGAAAATTCATGAAGGATAGAAAAATAGGTTATGAAAGTTTTCAAGAGGCAGCGTTCTATTACCTGTAAAGATCAGGAAGACTTCATAGAGGTGATCGTAATAATTTAGGGGAGTCTAATAGGATAGATGAGGCAGCTAGACGGCTCAGTGGATAAAGCACTGAACCTGGAGTCAGGCTGAGTTCAAATCTGGCTTCAGACACTTACTAGCTGTGTGACCCTGGGTAAGTCTCTTAGCCTCTTTTTGTCTTAATCCACTGGAGAAGTAAATGGCAAACCATTCCAGTATCTTTGCAAAAAACAAAACAAAACAAAAACATGGACAGTAAGGTCCATGGAGTCATGAAATGATGGACACGACTGAATGATTGAACAACAAATGGGATAGCTAGGAGGACAGCATTCTAGACAGAGGGGACAGCAGGAAGAAAGGTATAGAGATGGGAAAGGCTAAGATATATGCTTGATAATGAGTAATTCAGTAATTCATGAGTCATTAACTTTGCATGTATGAAGGGAATTGTCGGTGAAATAAGCCTATGAGGCAGCTAGGTTTGGTACAGTGAATAGAGCTCTATGCCTGGAGTCAGGAAGATCTGATTTCAAGCATAGCTTCAGGCAGTTATTAGTTGAGTAACACTGAGCAAGTCACTTAAGTTTTATTCACCTCAGTTTCTTCAAGTGTAAAATGGGGATATCTACCTTGTAGGCTTGTTAATAAGATTAAACATGATAACATTTGTACATCATTTAGCACAGTGCCTGGCACAAAGTAGATACTTAAAAATGATTACGAAGGTGGATTGGAGCTAGATTGTAGAAAGTTTCAAATGCATCCCAATAGTTTGAACTACATTAAGTCAACAGTGAAGAATTCTGGAAGGCTTTTGAACTGTGGAATGTTGTGATACAATCTCTACATTCTGATGCCTCCTATATAGTACAAGAGCAGTGGAGACTGATTTGGGGATGTAGGAAGTGCTAGTTCCAAAAACTACATAGTTCTTGCTATTAACAGTGGGAAGGTATATTTGTAACTAAGGAAGGACTTTTTTTTTACTGTTTTCTCTTTTAGAATGCTAAAGTAATCAAGTGCCTTTGATTAAGTCTTACTAGGTGCAAAGCCCCAGATCCACACCATTTTGCTGATTAGGTGTGAAGCCTTCAGGCCCCTAAGAAGGGTATATAAACTTGGAGATTAGAGTTTTGTTTGGGGCTCTCACTCACCAGATGAGTGTTGGTGTGGAGACTCTGGGTAGCTGCTGGAGCCCCCCAGCTTTGAAGAAAACCCAGATGTTAGTGCTTCTCTTTTTGGTAACTATGTATGTGATGTCTTGATCAGACAAAGCCTATCTGTTGAATTGTGTGATTTGATCTGTTGATATTTTCTGTTTGTAATTTTTATTTCTATTTGCTCCGAAGTTCAGGGTGCTGGCTTTTCCCCCTGAACTAAGTGAATGATATATGTATGTTCGGTTAAAGAGAGATTGGTAACCCCTTAAAGTTGCTTTCCTTAGCAAAGCAGATCAAAGAACTTGTGATAGCAGCTCTTGTTGGGTCTTACACCTCAACAGCAGCTGCTAGCCACATTGGTGTTACAGAAGGATAGAAGACGCAGAAATAGAGTCAAATCAGATGACTTTGATCTAAATAAAGGAAGAAACAAAGTCATCTATTGATAGTTTAGTTTAAAGGATAGAAGTTAGGTTTAGGGCTTGAGGTAGTGGCAGGAAATCCTTCCTTGTCACATGTTAAGGCTAGTAAACAAAATCTTGTCAATATGAAATGAGAAATAAGATGTTATATTGATACAACTTGAATTTTCACCAAAGGGGAGAGAGTCTGAACACCATAGACTGGTGAGCTTGCTTTTGATGTATGGAGAAATTCTAGAATGAATTATTAAAAGGATAGTAAGCATCTAAAAAAGGCAGCAGTGATAACAGAGAGCCAGCACGGCTTCATCAAGAACAGACCATGCTAAAAAAATCACTTTTCATTTTTGACAGGCTAACTAGATTGTTAGAGCAGGGGATACATTTTACTTAGATTTCAGGGAAGCATTTGCCAAAGTATATCATGCTGTTCTTGTGGACAAGATGAAGAGATATAGGAGAAATGATAGTGTGTTGTATGCATTCAGAACATGTAGAATGACTGAATCCAAAGAATAGTAATTATTTATGGTTTGATATGAACTTAGAAGGGAGTCAAAAGTAGAATGTCCCAGGGATCCGAATTAGATCTTGTGCTATTCACTAGTTTTAAAAATCAATACCCAAGTAAAAGAGTAGATGGTGTGATATCAACTTTTCAGATGACACAAAGCTGGAAGGTATAGCTAACATACTGGATGACATTCAGAATCTAAAAAAGATCTTGGCAAGCTTGAAAGTTGGGCTGAATCAAACAAGACATTTAATAAGATAAATGTAAAGTCTTACACTGGTTCAAAAAATAGACTTCACAGATACAAGATGATGGATCTGTGATTAGAAAGCAGTTTTTCGGAAAAAAAAGAAAATTGGTATTTAAATAGATTGTAAATTCAATAAATGTCAACAGTATAATAAGTAATGTGGGAAAATAATATGAATTTAAACTTCATCGAGTCATGGTGTCGAGATGGAGGTGATAGTACAGTGGAGAGTGTTAAGTCTGGAGTCAGAACAGCTAAATTCAAATGTTGTAAGTTATTGCTTCCACATCTCAGGTATCAGGCGCTTGGAGCCTACTCTGGACAATCCCCATAAAATTCTTTAGGCCTCCTTCCATACCAGAAAAGAAGTCCAAATTTTATCTTTCTTTTATGGGTATTTGGTACCTTATTGTAAAATTTGGGTTAAGTATTTGGTCATAGGATCTATGTTGTTTTCTGTCTTCAACAACCCCACCCTTCCAAATTTCAATTTGATTTTCTTATGCTGATCTGTGACATATCAAAACTGCAATGGGAAAAGTTGGGGTGTAGATATGAGACATGTGCAGTGCTTTACAAACCTTAAAGTACTGTGTAAATACTTGGCAGCACAGTAGGAAGAGCAAGGGACTGGGCATCTGGAAGACATGAGTTCAATTCCTGCCTTAGATATTTACTTACCCACGGGCAAGTTACTTCACCTCAGTTTCTTCATCTGTAAAAATGGGGATAATAATAGCACCTACTTCACAGTCTTATTGTAAGGGTCTTTGCAAGCCTTAAAACACTATATTAATAATAGCCTTTGGCTAGCTATTAATCAGTAGTGGTACTAATTATCTACTTGATATTAGAAACCACTTCTATGTCTCTACTTCCATCTCTATAAGATAAGGGCTTTGGACTGAGTGACTTAAAGTCCTTTCTAACTTCAGATTTGTGATCCTTCTATACCCTGCTCTGATCAGACTATATCTGGAATATTGTGTCCAGTTCTGGATGACATATTTTAGAATGGACATTCATAAGTTGGAGAACATCAAGGACAACCTAGGATGGTGAAGGTCTTTGAGATCATCCTGGATTTAGTTGAGGATATTTAGGTGGAAGGAGAGATTTAGACATTCTAATGATCTTTCACGCATTTGAAAGGCTGTCATATAAAATAATTTATTCTGATTGCCTCTAGATAATAGAACCAGGGGTTAATGGGGAGAAGTTACAAATAGGCAAAAATAGGCTTGATTTTAAGAAATCCTTAGCAATTAGACCTGTTCAAAAGAAGCCAGTCAAAAGATATTCTAATCACAGAAACTCATAATTATTAGATCTTGATTCCAGAATTACATGTAAGACATACTATCAAATTCAGTTATTTTGGAACTTTTCTGGGTGAACACTTTTCTAAGGGCAATGGGCTGTCTTGGCAAGTGCTGGAGGCCTTCAAGCAAAGGTTGGTTGACCACACATTGAGAACATTGTTGAAGGGATTCTTGTTCAGATACAGGTTCCAGTCTATGGACTCTAAAGTCTCTTCTAAGTCTTTGATTTTGTCTGTCCACAAGGGAAAGGGCTTTTTATGCTATCTCACAAAGTTCTCTCACTTTTAAAAAAAATTGCCATTTTCCTTACCTTATTCAGGGGCAAATGAGGCAAAATCTTACATCTGTAAGATGAGGAGTGAAACTTTTGTGGAATGGTAGATACTGAATAAAGAGTTGAGTATTGAATAAACAATTTAGTGGGTTTTGAGAAGTAGATTGTTTCTTCTTCTCACACCCATCCCAGTAATACCTAGCACTTTACATTAGTTTCTCTCCTATCTTCTCCCTTTAAGTCCCTAAGTAAGGGAATTGTCTTATAATTGTTTTCCTTTAAGAAAAAACATTTTCAAAGGTTCCCTTCCCTTTTGACACATCAAATCAAGCTCAGTTAGCATGTGACGCCCCATTTTGATGACTTTGCTCTTGTATGAAATCTCCTGTGTGACAAAAATGTTTAAGATTAAGAAGGGAGGATATGAAATAACAGTAGTTTCTGGAGATCATTCAGGTGTGATTATTCAATTTGTAGATTATCTAGGCTTGTTCTTCTGTCTTCTGCTTTTTTGGGGAGTGGGGGTTGGGAAGTTGGGTTTTTTCCCTCTAGTCATTTTACCGATCAGGAGCATTTCCACAAGAAAGCAGACAAGGAAATGAAAGAAATAAAACTCATTCTAGTCCAAGATATATATTGTTTTCAGATTTTTATTTCAGAAGACACATAAACTGTTCTATCAAATGGAGTTGTTTAGCTACATTTTTTGGATGACTTGTACCTATTTTTTAAACTTTCTGACAGTTTTAGAGGTAGGAATAATTTAATAATTTTAGTATTTCCTACTGCATTTATGTAGATTTTCATGTTTAAGAAAGGCAACATTGGGTGGTTAAATGAGTGCATCAGTCTGGGAATCAGACGACATGGATTCTAATATCAGCTTTGCTACTCAAAAGCTGTGTGACTTTGGGCCAATCCCCTGGGTTGCGGTTTCTTTAATTAGAAGATATATGAAGCTTATTTTATTTTAAAAATTCTTTTAATTCTCTGAAACACCTATATGTATCACTTGAGAGTTGATTTATATGTTTTAATATCACATACAGTTAAAATGTTTTTAATAGAAATTTCAATAAATTTTAATAATGGATGGCAAATTTCTGTATTCTATTTAATGCAGTTTCCAGTTTCATATTCTAAGATTTTCAGTAACTAGAAAAATGCTGGTAACAATTACTTCCTAATCATCTTTTGTCACTCACAATGAATTTCTTAAATGTGGTGACCAGTTCTTCATTTCCACAGAACCAGCTACCCATGTTCTTTAGAACAGAAGTGTCAAACAACATTGTGTCCTTCAACACTCCTGAGTGAGGCTGAACCAGATTGAAATGTAATTGGGAAGTATTTAACCAAATACATAAAAATACAGTGGGACATAGATAATGTTAATTTGTAGTTTTCCAAGTCAATATATGACCTTCAGGTATCCTTATGGATTGTTCAGTGTCTTGATGCAATTACCATAGAGCAATCATCACCCTGTCTTTTCTCTGACTGCTTTCTGATTTCTAATTGTCCTTAAATTGTTTTTCTTAAGGGGAATAGAAGTAGCATAACTCTAGGTTCTGTCAACGCTTCCTAATTCTCTCATTCAGAACTTTTTCCTCTGAGGAAACTATATTGACTTTTTCTTAAAGGGACCCAGACCCTTTGAAACATGTCAAAAGTGAAATAAACAGATACATGCTTTAAGCAAGGCTAAGATTTCTTCACAGGCAGAATAAACTCTTCACTAACAACCTCTTTAGCATCCTAGACAGAAAAAGGCAGTCCTTTGGCTTATGGTTCCAGCCACTCTTTAAGTACACCAGGTACTGTGTCTCTGTCTTTCCACACCATGAGTCTGATGTAACCAGAATGACAGACTTTAAAAAAAAAATAGAAATGGAAGAAAAGGAAATCTTTGTTTTTCAGTTTATTCTTTTCCTTTGTTGAGTTTTAAGGAAGGGGACACCACCACCTCAATTAATGTAATGTTATCTGAATTAGTGAATCATGAAGCTTTAAATGCGTAAACGATTTATTCGAGAAATAAATAGTTGATTAATGTGTTATCATTTGTCATTTGTCCTTGAAGAGGACCAGTGACATCAAGAGGGTGATTTCTTGACTTGTAAGTAAATTGGATTTAAGTGAGGCAGAGCCATGCAAAGTCATCAGCCTCCTTCTCTCCTCCAAATTCATCAGTGTCCAGTAGCCAGAAGTAGGTCAGGATGACTGACAATGGCCCCAGATGCAGAGGGAGACCTTGGCCCTTTTAAGCTAACCTCTTTCCCAAATTTCAGTTTGTCCGAGGCAATGCCTGTTCAGTAATGAAAGGCTAGGTACAAATGGAGGGAAAGGTTGACCTAGTTTGCCTCCATAAAGAATCAGTCTGGGAGGAGAAGACCTTCAGAGTTTCTAGCCTGGGGAGAAACAGTTGCTGTTTATACTCACTCTGAGTCATCAAAACTCAAACAAAGAGGTAGTAAGACATGCGCTGGGGCCTATTGGTGGCTGCTGATTAGTTGACCAAGTAGCCTGACCGTGACTCTAAGGACTCTATATCAAGGTTAATTTTCTTTCTTTCTTTTTCTTTTATTTTTTGCAGGGGGGAAGTCAGGGCAATTGGGGTTAAGTGACTTGCCCAAGGTCACACAGCTAGTGTGTCAAGTGTCTGAGGCCAGATTTGAACTCAGGTCCTCCTGACTCCAGGTCTGGTGCTCTACTCCCTGTGCCACCTAGCTGCCCCCAAGTTTAATTTTCAGTGTACGATACCAGTGATGGGGAACCTACTGCCCCATCCTGGCAGCCACATGTGGCCTTCTAGGTCCTTGGGTGCAGCCTTTTCACTGAGTCCAAGTTTTACAGAACAAATTCTTTCATGAAGGGAATGTGTGCTGTGAAGTTTAGATTCAGTCAAAGGGCCACACTTGAGGACCTAGAGGACCACATGTGGCCTCAAGGGCTGCAGGTTCCCCACCCATGTACTATATCATAGTTTCCTAACTGCTGGCATACAGATTTTTTTCTTTACTGCTCTGAAAAGTCTTTACTACCAAAGGTCCTGACTTTTTAAAGCCTAGCAAGTTAAAGAACTTTTCTTCCCCTCTTCCCTAAGTCCTGCTTTTCTTGTTCTCTGTTTCTTCTTTTTTCGCATTCATTTCCCTTTCCCCCAAGACACAGAGAATAAGTGACTTGAAGCTGCTGAGAGAAGAATAGTCTACAATAGCCACATTAGACATCGGTTAGCCAAGTTTGGGTTAGGAACCACTGTACTTCTGCACCATGCTGGTAGAGAGGAAGTGGGAGATTTTTTAATGGGGAGAAATAGAATAAGCAAAAGAGAATATTGCTGTTGGAATTTTGTTATAGTTGGATCTTCCCTCTGAAAGGAATTGGACAATAGAGATTAGGGATAAGCAAGATAGCTGTTGTAAAGGTAGGAAATGCCAACCAAGCACTTAGAAACCAGGTCTGTAAATACTGTTTCCTGTGTTTTCATTTGATTTAGCTTAAAAAAGGTGAATGTTAGAAGCTTGGTATCCTCTTGACCAATTATGTGACTTGTTTTTTTCTCCAGCTTAATTTTTTTTCTAGTCTTTGAAATCTCTAAATCAGAAGTAATATAAGATCGCCACTAATATATGAGAAAGCTTTATAGTTCCTACAGGGCTATTCTCTTCCTCAGTGTTTACTTCACAAACCAAGCACACTGGGGGGTTATAATATCTCAATTCTTGTTAATTTTAGTAGAGCCATAAAGTGATACATTAGTGGCAATCCACTAAATTTAAACATTTTTATGTAGTGGAGTCTCTAAAAATGTTTATCTCAACTGTTCAGTTGTTTACATGATTCTACCACTTCACTGTTATTTACTTTCAAACAGGGAACTATATTGCAACTTAAAAAGAGAGAATTTGTCTCTATTGTCTATTTCTTGGTTTATCTAGCTTAGCAAAGAAAAAAGGGGGGGGCAGAAAACATCTAAATGGTTTTTATATAGAACTGTTTCAGATAATATCTTTCTCTACCAATGACTAGCCGAGGCAAATATTTTCTTTGGAAGAGAAAGATATGTCATTTTTCTGAACGAATGCTTATAATTCACCAGCTGCTTCTTCAGACATGGGTAATTACCACACAGTGTTCAAAACCCTTGTGGACATATCCCACATTTAAATAATCAACAAGTAATTATTAAGTACCTACTACGTGCTCAGTGTTTTGATATGTGTAGCGGGTAATTGCTTCAGTCTTACTATCTGGTGAGGGGAGCTCACGCTTCATATCATACGTGGAATAATTTTTAGAACTTTGATAATAACAGACATTTATGTCGAACTATAAGGTTTTTCAAAACATTTTACTCACATTTTCATTTGATCTTGGCTATGACTCTGTGAAGTAGATACTCTTATTACTTCCAAGCCTTTTCACTGGCATGCCTGGAATGCTTTTCCATCTCCTGTCTTCCCTGGATTCTTTCAAGTCTCAGCTAAAATCATACTTTCTACAGAATGGTTTTCCCCAATCTCCCTTAATGCTAATGCCATTTCTTTTTTAATTATTTTAAATTTATTCTCTATTTATCTTGCTTGTTCATAATTGTTTATATATTATCTTCCCCTTATAAAGCAAGACTATTTTTCTAAATCCCTTTTTGTATTTCTGGTGCTCTTTCCCTCCCCCTAAACTTCTTGAAAAGTTTATCTGCACTCAATACTTCTGCTTCTTTAGGAATTTCCTAGTCCTAAGTCCCTGACATTCTTTCTTCTTTTCCTGTCTTTGTACTGAAATATCTCTCTTAAAGGTCATTAGTGACCTCTTTATTACTAATTCCAAAGGTCCTTTTCTTAGCCTTTATTCTCATTAACCACTTCATAGTTTTTGTCTATAAAGATCACTGGACAGACTCCCCTTCCTTGACTTTTGGGACACTAAATTCTTGTTCTTCCACTTCTCTAAGCATTTGCTTATCTCCATGACTAGCTCTTCATCTTTTTCCTGGCTTTCTTATGTTGCTGTTCTCCAAGGTTCTACCTTTGCCATCCTTGCCTGGCATTCTCTTTCATTCCCAAGCTTTCAACCTCTCTATACCATCCCAATGATCATCTCTATCCCCAGGACTTCTGAATCTGTCTAGCCCTGCATCTTCTCTCAGTCTTCTGAACTATATCGCAAATTGCCTCTAGGACATCTCTACATGAATGTTGCAGTCACCTCCTATGTACCCCAAACTTAATAACTTTTCCCCAAACCCTCTTAATGTTTCCATGTTTCTGGCAGGGGTACCATTATAATGTCAAGCCACGTCTGTGATTTTTTTCTTCTTTCTTATTCATATGTCCAATCAAATGTCCACGTTTCTTGATCTTCCAGCCACACTGTTTCCTGAATCTGTCCTCTCCCTAGTCCAACTGTCCCCACCTTAGTGCAGGTATTTATTACTATCCACTTGCATTGTTGAATAACCTACTCCAGTCTTTCATTCTGGAAATCCTTCTATATGCTGTGCATAACATTCCTCATCCACAGATCTGATCTAATCTCTCATGTACTCCAGCACCAAGCGCTCCATTAACACCTGCTTGCTGGATGTCTCCCAGGTGTCCCATAGATAGCTCAAACTTAAGTTTATCCCCAATAAAAGCTGTCATCTTCCCTGCCCCATAGGAAAGCTGCCCATTTTATATAGGCAGAGTTAGCCTCACTTCAAAGGGCCTGTCCTCAGGATTTGGTTAAACCTAGTCCATGAATCACTACTTTTGGCTACCTTGCTACCTGATACACAAAAAGCCCAGCTTCTAGGGAGCTGGAGCTTGGTGATTAAGAGCAATTCCCACTACTCTGTAGATTTCCTTTCTGACACAGCATGGCCTTTGCCACTGTGAATGTAGTCAGGGGAGAGTAGTGTTTTATCTGAATTAATAATCAAGAATCATTTCCTTTTAAATTTTATTTAAGTATTTATTAAGTAAAGTTGACTTTTATTAGGTTTTATGGCTCATAAGCACTTTGTGATATTCCAGTGCTGAACCTGAGTCACTGGACTGGCATAGGTAAGGCCTAGCCTAGAATACCTCTCCTACCTGTTACTTCTTCCAGATCTCCTCTTTTCGTTGAGGACATTGGTATCCTCCTAATCATCCAATCAAATCCAGTAAACATTTATAAATCACCTATGTCATAACCTCAGAGGTATCTTTGATATTCTTTTTATTAGATCATTAATTTTCAGGCAGTTGCCAAGTCAAATTGGTTCTACTCTAAAACACTGCTCAAGTTTTCTCTTCTTTCTATTCACATGACTACCATTTTATTGCAGGCCCTCACCTTCTTCTGGTCGAGACTGCTGTAACAGTGTTCTCAATGATCACTCTTCTCCCAATAACTCTGTGTTTTAAATCTGTTCTCCACACAGCTGCCAATCAAATTTTCCAAGTCTAGTACTTCCTTCAGGGACTCTCTATTTCCTTTAGGATAAAATACAAACTCTTGAAAAAATGGCATTTAAGACTCTACCCTCTTGTTCCTAGCTTCCTTTACTGCTTTATTTCATGCTGCTCCCTTCACAAATGTAGGATCTTTTGGGATAGAGGCTACTTTGTTTTTGTCTTTTTATTGCTAGTGCTTAAAACAATGCCTTATACATAGTAGAGGATAAAAAAATGTTATTCTCAAATGGTGTCACTCATCTTCTCACAATCCTTCAATGACTTTTGGCTATCAAATAAACTTTAAAACCTTTAGCCTGATATTCAAGTGCCATTTACAATCTGCAATCACTCCTCCCTTTTCAGCCTTATTTCACCCTACTCCTTTCCTTTTGATACAGGAAACCTCCCTCTATTCTTGCAGATTGTCACCTTCTTTGAAACTTGGAGCCTTAAAGCAGAGGTGGGGAACCTGAGGCCTACAGGCCACATGTCACCTTCTGGGTCCTTGGATGCAGCCTTTTGACTGAGTCCAAGTTTTACAGAACAAATACTTTTATTAAGGGGATTTGTTCTGTGATGTTTAGATTCAGTCAAAGGGCTGCACTTGAGGACCTAGAGGGCCACATGTGGCCTGGAGGCCATAGGTTCCCCACCCCTGCCTTAGAGTTACTTAGGGTATACTCTTGGAGGTTAAAAGCCTTGGCCAGGGTCAAAGAGTCAGTATATAGGAGAAGTAAGACAATGCTTTATGCTCCTGTCAGACTGAATGACTTGCCAAGCTCTCTATCCATTCTTCACTGTTTTTCCTCCACTCCTTTGCCCATGCACTCTTCCCTCCTTCTGGAATACTCTCCCATTTTCCAAGGCAGCCCCTTCTGATTTTGAAAATCTCTAATTGTGTAACAACAGTGTTACTTGCTGCCACTGTGGCTGTGTAAGCCCAGTAACACCAGCACACAAGAGGGCTACTAGCACAGGTTCTTTGATCTGCTTTTCTCAGGAAGGTAGTTTTAAGGGGTTTACAGTCTCACTTTAATCAAACACACATATATCGTTCACTTCGTTCAGGGGGAAAAGTCAGCACCCTGAACTTCAGAGAAAACACAAACAGAAATTACAAGCAGAAATTATATAAACAAAGCAAAACACAAATCAATAGACAGGCTTCTGTCTGATCATAGCAATATATACATAGTTACCAGAGAGAGAAGCACCAACATCTGGGTTTTCAAAGATGGCTACCCAGAGTCTGGTCAAATCACATAACACTCTTCCAGTGAGTGAGCGCTAAGCAAAATGCTAACCTCAGAGTGTATATATACACTTCTTCAGGGTTAGAGGGCTTCATACCTCTTGAGGGCTTCACATCTCTCAGGAACTAATTAGCAAAAGGGTGTGGGCCTTCCTACAAAGGCAAGACTCAGTCAAAGGCACTTGATTGTCTTAGTGCTGAGAAGCACTCCAAAACAAAAAGATGACAAAAAGTCCAACTTTGCTTGCCATCACAAACTGGTAGGAAGCTTGGTTTTTTTTAAATATTAAGTCTAAAGTTGCATTGATCCTAGTTCCAGACTTTCAGGTGAAACAGAGTAAGTCTAATCCCTCTTTTCTATGCAGTGCAATAGTAAAGTTTGATTCCCAGTTTCAAAAGTAGTTTTAGACATATTTAATTCAGTTCAACTCAGTAAACATTTATTAAGTCCTACTATGTAGGGATACAAATAAAAAAACGATAGTCCCCATCCTTAAGGAGTTTACAATCTAATGAGGGAAAATAACACACGAAAGGAAAGTAAAAATCAAGAAAGGGAGAGGGGTGGAACTGGTGGGTACCTGGTCCGGGGAAATGCTGTTCCCTGGATGGAGTTAAAGGCAAGCAGATGAGCTGATGGAAAGTGGTTTTCCCTGGAAAGTTGTGAGCCCACTATCAAGGAAGGATGTGGGAGGAGTTTATAGTTCCACCCTCCAGCCCTCCAATCAGAGCAGAGAAGCTAATGAAGGGAATTAGTGTTGAATGAGTTGAGCTTAAGGAAATGCACTAGGTATGCTATGTAATGTTGTTGTAAAGTCCCTATCTGACACTTAGTGACCCCATAGAGGGTATTCTTGGCAAAGATACCAGCATAGTTTTCCATTTCTTTCTCCAGCTCCTTTTACAGATGAGGAAACTGAGGCAAACAGAGTTAAGTGACTCGCCCAGGTTCACAAGGTAATAAGTGTCTGAGGCTGGATATGAATTCAGGAAGATGAGTCTTCTTGACTCTAAGCCCAGCACTCTACCCACTTTGCCACTAGCTGCCCTGACACCTAGCTGCCCCACATGCAAGCTAACAGTTAAGTGAATTGAATGGAGAACTGAGGAAGATTTTTCTTTTTCCCTGAGTATCTCCTTGGGGAGTATATTGCTTACCCTTTTACTCTGTGAAATTGGAAAAGGAGGAAAATTTTGACAGAGGGATATTTATGCTATCTTGGCCATCAGTGGCATACACAAAATTAAGGCAGCGGAAGCCAAGGTCTTGTTTTCACATGAGCAAAATTTCCCCTCTCAACTGAGAATCAGGAGGCACCTTGGGAATGCTCAGCAGCATGAACTGAGGGCAAGGAAGGGACATGGATGTTGCCCATATTTTTCAGAGCAAAAAGGAGTATGATAACTAGCAGGGGCTTTGGGGTGGGAAGATGGCAGGGCAGAGATGGGGGAGCAGTTGAAGCAGCAGTTTGTACATTACCAGAGAGATGGGTTATGTATGAAACAGATTGAGAAAGAGACCCAGAACTTAGTGAGTTCCTTGCATTTGCAATAATCTTGGGTTTCTATTTTAATATTTCATACTTTGAATGGGTGCAGCTCCTTGGGAAATTCCTCAACTAGATTTGGAACTCGGAAGTTTAATGCTGTCTGTATGTATTATGCTAGAATGGGGAACACTGGATAGGGCACCTAGTTATTTTGTTTTTCCATGTCTAGTGGGGCGGGTCCAGAACATAACTTAGCCTTATCAGTCCCCAAAAGGAATGATCTTATGATGATATATTGATCCAAGATCTGCTAATAAAGCAACTGCCTGGGAGAGGTCTGTTTAAGATTTTCCCCTTTCATCATTAAAAGAAAGAGAGAAAAAATAGTATCAGGTACCTTCTTGCCAAATGGCTTAGTACCAGACTTATTTTTACCGAAATGCTTATTTGAGAAAAGCAAGAGGAAATACACTAAAAATACAAAAATCCTCTTTCTTCCTAAGTTATCTCTCATCTAATTACAGCAAGCAGCTCCAGGAAGAACCATTTATCCTTTATGCAATTCTGGGAGAGATAGTGTGGTTTTAGTAGATGATAAGCTAGTCTTAAAGCCAGGAAAAACTGGGTTCTAGTCATGCCTCTGACATAAACAGGTTCATTGACCCTGGCCAAATCATTTAATCTATAAGTGTATATCATAGGTAACTCTCTAAGACTCTCATGTGCAAAGAAGTTGACAACCTTTATGAACAATGGAGGTTTCCTGTGTCAATGATATCACATGTCCACCCCTATCTCTTAGCAGTGTTAGTGACCTTGCACACTTTTCAATTTAAACCAGTACTAAAACCTGAGGGTAAAAGTTGCCTTGTTAAGGTGTAGAGGTTCTGGGATGAACTGAGTGAGAGAAAGCATGCAAACTCTTAGTGGCTACCACCGTTTCTCATGCTGTCTCTTACTAGTTCTTCCTTTCTTGGCATTCCCCTTCTTGTTCTTACAGCCACATGCATACACTAAACAACTATTCAAGCACATTTTTAGTTGTTTTTGTTTTTTGTTTTCATCATATTCTTTTTAGTCATTTAGGTGAAAATTATGTGTAATAGAAAATTTAGATTCGATCACCTAAGTATTATTCTGATACAATGACCTCCCTGAAATATGAGGTTTCCTTCAAAGAATTGGGAGTGTTTAGCCTGGAGAAGATAAGATTTCAGAGATACTTACTTGTCCTCAACCAGTTTAATATAGCGTCCCAATTATACTTGTGTTGTTCGTCTCCAGTGGGCAAAACTAGGAATAATGGGGCTGGAAATTGTAGAGAAGTAGATTTTTGCTTGATATAAGAACCACCCCCCTCCAATTAAGGGCATACAGAAGAGGAAAGGGCCACTTTGGGGTCTAGTGGTTCTCCCTTATCGGAGACAATCGAGCAATGGCTGAATGATTATGTTTTCCCCTGTGTTACAGAGAAAATTCTTATTCAGTTTAGATGGCTGCTAAGGTCCCTTATGACTCTGAGATCCTTTTGTTCCATTGTACAAACTATTGAGGAAAAATATTAGTACAGTATTCTGTGATTTCAGCCTGTCTGACAGAAACAATTTTATTTAATATACCAGTAATCGTATCCAAGCTGAGATATCATATCCAGCTGAGAGATGTTCAAACTTACACACCCATCTCCCACCCCCAACCATACCTTCAGAAATGATTCCCTGACCCAAGGTGATTTAAGGTAACATTAATAGGAATCTGGGACTCCAATAAGAGAAAAAATTATAATATGTTAAAATACAGTTTGGGGTTGACATTCCAGAATAGTCACTACCCAGATCCTTTTAAAATTCACTTCCCTGAAGGATTGAAAAGAGTTCCTCTCTGTGATCAGTATCTTAACTTGAAATGCCTAAAAGGAGACCAATCGCTTCACATAAATGAGTGGGAGTGAGAGATAACAATCTGACCTAGGTTAGAGTTAAGTTGTATTATTACTAATAATCCGCTTCCCAAAGAAAGACCCTAACTTTTGTTCTATCTACTTTCCAAAAGGGGATAGTCTGGAGTAGGCTAGAGTAACATTATTTCTTAATATTGCTAGATAAACTAAAATGGAGGTTTTATATATGTTTCCACAACACAAATTGTTTTGTTGTGATGATATTAATAAAAGGTGTCTAGAAAGTAGGGTGTAAATATCATTTGATTTGGAATCCAGGGATCTGAGTTTTGGATCTATTACTTGCTACCTATGTTACTTTAGGCAAATAATTTCTATTATTCTCACTTTTCTAATCTAGAAAATGAGCTGGGGGTGGGGTGTGACAAAGAAGAAAAGAGTGAAGAAGGAAATGGAGAATTAAAGTAGATGACCTCTGAGGTCTCAGTTCTAGTCTGGATAAAGATTCATTTTCGTGTTTATAAACTGAAAATATCCTCCCAGCATTCAACCCCTCCACCCTGCCAGTTCTCTAATGAATCACAACGTGAAAAGAAACAGTTTGAAATAAAAAAGTTTCATGGAAGCTTTCCTTACTCTAATATCACATGGTATCAAGCAAGAGTAATTTTTGTTACTCAAAAGTGGTTTGGGAGGTTTAAGTGGTTTTGTTTAGGTTTGAGGAATGTTTTGCTTTAGTTCTAGGAAGTAAGCTTGATCCTGCTCTGTTATAGCAAGATGTCAGTAACTATAACTGGAGAGAAAGGACTGAGTAGCATGAATCTGGCAAATAAAGCTAAGGTTTGCACGGAGCAGTCACATAGTAACTATTTGTTAGAATGAATTGGATGGGCAGCTACGTGGTGCAGTAGATAGAGTGCCAGCCCTGGAGTCAGGAAAACCTGAGTTCAAATCCAGCCTCAGGTACTTACCAGCTATGTGACGCTGGGTAAGTCACTTAACCTCAATTGCCTCCAAAAAACCCAAAACAAAACAGAAAAAGAACCGGTAAATGTGGTCATGTACATGCTCCATGCCATCTTTGAAATATTGTGGAGAATCGATGAAGTATTGTAGAACTGGAGGACAATATTATGTAGATGAAGGAGGTGGAGGAAGAGAAAAGGAAGACAAGTTTGACTTTGATTCCTTGCAAAATTCTAGAAGTTACTAAAGAGTACAGATGGAAACATTTATAAATGAAAGTGATTATTACTAAGAGGCTTAAAAGAAATCAAAATTTTTTAAAAAGTCATGCCAGACTAATTTAATTTCTGTTTTAATTTTGAGGGATGAGGTTATTAGACAGGTAGACCAGGGTTATTGTTGTAGACATAGGACATCTGTGTTTCAGAAGAGCATTTGACAAAGTTCCATATGACATCCTTGTCATTCACACATTTCATCTTTGTGAAATGAATGCATAGCCTGGCACATTCCACATTGTTTGAATGAATGGACTTCCAGAATAGTCAGTCATTAATGACTTGATATCAGCATGGAGGGAAGTCTCTAGTGGAGTGCCCCAGAGAGCACCACTTTCCCCTTGTTGTTTAACATATTTGTCAGTGACTTTTTAAAGAAGAAAAGCAGTTTATTTATCGGAGTACAAGACAAGGATGTGAAGCTCTGTGATTCTCCTTTTGAGCTTGTTAAAGAGACACTCTGGGTTACATATTCACTTATGAATGGACATTGAATGGAATTGATAATGTTAAACCCCCAAAATATAATAGTTGCTGTTGAAGTAGGTATAAAATAATTAAAAATAAGATAAGACTAGATGAATTTCTTTTTCTGAGTAGAGCTGTGTCATATTCACACACACACACACACACCACACATGCACACACATACACACACACACACAAGCTGATGATAACCCTAAGATTATGGTTATATTTCCAAAAGAGTTAGAAGTACTCCTCTAGCAAGAACATGCATGACAGTAGGTATCAGTAAACCACTGGAGATCCCAGTAGGCAGCAGTGTAGTAGGGAAAACAGATCAGCAGCTGACATCAGCAACTCTGTGAGGCAATACCAAATGCTTGCTTTGGAAGTGGCAGAAAGTGGAAGCTTTGTAGGCAGCATAGTTTTCCAGTTTGGACAACAGTCCTAGAAGTGTTAGTTGTCTGAGTTATCTGAATAGTTTCTCCTGCATGTATTCCTTCTCTTGCTGGTGGCATAGGGATCTGAGAAAGGGTACCCCTGGGAATATGGGCTAAGAAGGGGATTTTGTTGTTATTTACCTTGCTTTTCTGGTTAATTTCCTTGCTTTGGGTGAATTTATCCACCCTTCTGTGGCCACAAAAAGAGAAACATCTGCCTAGCAGCTGGTTTTAGAGTCATGCAGATTTTGCTGAAATTTCACTTTAGCAAGTCTGAAGGGAGCAAGTTGGACCTGCCAACCTATGTCCTGTTATTCTCGCAGCTAAATTGCTACTTTCCCAAAATTTGAATGTAGGCATAGATGACATGGTTATAAAATTTTCAGATGATACCAAGCTGGATAGAATAGCTAATGTATTGGATTATAGTCAGGATGTAAGAAAGATCTTGACAGGCTAGAGTAATGGACAAGATATCCAAATCTATTAGGAGGATCTATAAAAAAACAAATACAAAGTTCTTTACTAAAAAATTCAATTTACCAAACAAAGAATGAAACAAGTGCATGAAAAGGATATGAGGGTTTTAGTAGATTCCAAACTCAATACGTGTCAGTGGTATGACCTGGCAGCCAAAAAAGTTAATGAGATTTTAGGTTGCATTAAGCTACGAATAGTTTCCAGAATGAATGAGGTAGTAGTCCTGGTGTATTCTTCCCTTATGAGACATTTAGAGTATTGTGTTCAATTTGGGACTTTTCTTTTTAGGAAAGACATTAATAAAAATGGAGTACATTCAGAAGTTGATCAAGTCAATGAAAGAACTGATGACCATGTCATCATACCAGAATAGGTTGAATTAACTGGAGGGGTAGAAGATAGGAACAAATTGGAAGGACATGAACGAATGATAATTCCCTTGTGGTATTTGGAAGGCTGTACTGTGGATGAGGGGTTAGATAATTTGCTTGGTCTCAGAAGATAGAACTAGGAACAACGCATCAAAATTGCAGAGGAATTTTGGGGGTTTAACATTATCAATTCCATTCAATGTCCATTCATAAGTGAATATGTAACCCAGAGTGTCTCTTTAACAAGCTCAAAAGGAGAATCACAGAGCTTCACATCCTCGTCTTGTACTCTGATAAATAAACTGCTTTTCTTCTTTAAAAAGTCACTGACAAATATGTTAAATATGTTAGGTTTTTTTGTCTTAAATTTATTTTTTATTTAACATTTTTAGTTTTCAACATTGATTTCTACAACATTTTGAGTTACAAATTTTCTCCCCATTTTTACCATCTCCCACCCCAAGATGGCATATATTCTGATTGCTCCTTTCTCCAATCTGCCCTCCCTTCTGTCACCCTACTCCCCACCTTATCTGCTTTCCTCTTATTTTCTTGTAAGGCAAGCTAGATTTCTATACTGCATTGCCTGCATATCTTATTTCCCACTTGCATGTAAAAACAACTTTTTTGAACATTTGTTTTTAGAACTTTGCGTCCTGAATTCGCTCCCTTCTTCCCTCCCCCACCTCTCCTTGAGAAGGCAAGCAATTCAACATAGGCCACACATGGATCATTAGACAAAACTCTTCCATAATCATTGTGAAAAACTAACTATATTTCCCTCCATCCTATCCTGTACCCCTTTATTAACTTTTCTCCTTTGACCCTGTCCCTTTTCAAAAGTATTTGCTTTTGACTAACTCCTCCCCCAACCTGCCCTTGCTTCTATCATCTCCCCACTCTTATCCCCTTCCCCCCTACTTTCATGTAGGGTAGGATACCCAATTGAGTATGTATGTTATTCCCTTTTTAAGTCAAATCCAATGTGAATAAGATTCACTCATTCCCTTTCACCACCCCCCTTCCCTTCCATTATAACTGCTTTTTCTTGCCAATTTGTGTAATATACCCTATTCTATCTCACCCTTTCTCCTTCTCCCAATATATTCCTCTCTTACCCCTTAATTTTATTTTTTTAGATATCATCCCTTCATATTCAACTCACCCTGTGCCCTCTGTGTATATATATGTATATTGCCTTCAACCACCCTAATACTGAGAAAGGTCTCATGAGTTACCAATATCATTTTTCCATGTGTAATGTAAACAAAATGGTTCAACTTTAGTAAGTCCCTTATGATTTCTCTTTTCTGTTTACCATTTCATGCTTCTCTTGATTCTTGTATTTGAAAGTAAAATTTTCTATTCAGCTCTGGTCTTTTTTTTGAGAAAGCTTGAAAGTCCTCTATTTTATTGAAAATCCATATTTTGCCGTGGAATATTATACTCAGTTTTGCTGGGTAGGTGATTCTTGGTTTTAATTCTAGCTCCTTTGACCCCTGGAATATTAAATTCCATGCCCTTCGATCTCTTAATGTAGAAGCTGCTAGATCTTGTGTTATCCTGATTGTGTTTCCACAATACTCAAATTGCTTCTTTCTGGCTGTTTGCAGTATTTTCTCCTTGATCTGGGAACTCTGGAATTTGGCTACAGTATTCTTAGGAGTTTTCTTTTTGGGACCAAGAGGTGATCAGTGGATTCTTTCAATTTCTGTTCTACCCTATGGTTCTAGAATATCAGGGCAGTTTTCCTCGATAATTTCTTGAAAAATGATGTCTAGGCTATATTTTTTTTTGATCATGGCTTTCAGGTAGTCCAATAATTTTTAAATGATCTCTCCTGGATCTATTTTCCAGGTCAGTGGTTTTCCCAAAGAGATTTTTCACATTGTCTTCCATTTTTTTTCATTCTTTTGGTTCTGTTTTATAATTTCTTGATTTCACATAAAGTCGCTAGCTTCCACTTGCTCCATTCTCATTTTATTGCAGTATTTTCTTCAGTGTTATTTTGGACCTCCTTTTCCATTTCGCTAATTCTGCCTTTTAAGGCATTCTTCTCATTGGCTTTTTGGAGCTCTTTTGCCATTTGGGTTAGTCTATTTTTTAAGGTTTTATTTTCTTCAGGATTCTTTGGGGTCTCCTTTAGCAAGTCGTTGATTTGTTTTTCATGATTTTCTTGCATCACTCTCATTTCTCTTCCCAATTTTTCCTCTACTTCTCTTACTTGATTTTCCAAATCCAATTCCATGGCCTGAGACCAATTCATATTTTTCTTGGAGACTTTTGACATAGGCTTTTTGACTTTGTTAACTTCTTTTGGCTGTATGTTTGATCTTCTTTGTAACCAAAAAAAGATTCTACAGTCTGAGTCCTTTTACAATGCTTGCTCATCTTTCCAGCCAATTACTTGACTTTTGAGCTTTTTGTCAGGGTACGAGTGCTTTCAGAGTGGAGAGTACTTTGTCCCAGTTTTCAGGGGTTTTGCACTGCTGTTTTCAGAGCTGCTTCTTTTCTGAGGTGTTTTGATATGATGTTCCTCTCCTGGCCTGTGCTCTGATCTGTGAATGCAAGCACTCCTTTCTGCCATATAACTATTAATAGCACTCCCTCTCCACAGTCACCACAAGCTCTGCCACAGCAGCTCTCCTCCTCCCCCATGAACTGCCAACCTGGACCACAATCCAGATCCAAAGCAAGAAAACATTGCCTCTGTGCCAGCAAAGGGATCTCTGCACTCCCACTCTGATCTGCCTCTTGATTCCTCCCACTGTGTGGGACAGGAGTTCTGGCAGCAGCTTCCACTTGATCTCTGGAAGCAGCTGCCCAAGCTTTCTGCAGCTGCCACACACTACCACCCTCACCCAGATCCAGTAGTTTTCCCACTCAGTTGTCTTTGGTGTTTCTGGGTTGAGAAGTCTGGTAACTGCCACAGCTCAGTGATTCAAAGTCCTGAGGCCTGCTCCCCCCACTGTACTCAGGCCTGGTCTGTCCTGGGATGGCCCATGCTGGGTTGCCCTCTACTCCCAGCACCATGTGATAGACCCTTCCCAGCAACCATCTAGCCCTCCTTGGGTTGGAGACTTGTTTCCCTCTGTTATTTCTTGGGTTCTGTAGCTCTAGATTTTGTTTAGTCATTTTTACAGGTTTTTGGAAGGATTTGGGAGAGTGCTTAAGCTAGTCCCTGTTCTCAAGCTGTCATCTTGGCTCACCACCCCTCCGCCCCCCACCGAGATTTAGTCTTAATGCAAGAAAAAGCTTACCAACAAGTCGAGGTCCCTAAAATTGGAATGGGTCACCTTGCAAGGGCATTGGGCTCTGTGTCAACAAAATTCTTCAGTTAAAGCCTGGATAACTAGCTATATGTGAAGGATATTGAAGAGGGGGCTTGCTATATGGGAACAGGTTGAATTTGATAGTCTCTGAGATTCCTTTCAACTCAGATTTTGTTAGCCTTTAATTCTGAGGAGTGATGGTAATAGGCAATTACTACTCAATGGAAGGGAAAAAAGAAACAATTGTGGAGAGTTCCTCTATAGTGTAGCTCAGTTTTTGTCTCCTATTTAAAATGCAAATAATGCAATATCAAGATATTGTGTTATAAAAATGATTGTTACATGGACAGCAACTGAAAAAGATTACTTATTGTGTATGTCATTGAAAGCATAACAATAGTAGTTCTATGCCGTATCCATCAGGAAATGGAAATAACTTTGTTATCTAGACAGTTTCTAAATTATTTGTAGTAATTAATTTTACTCAGCAGATTGTGAACTCCATAAGGGCAGGGATCATGTCTTATTTATTGTGTATATTTCCCCAGTGCCTAGTTAGCTCAGTACTCTGAGCAAAGAAAGTGATTAATAAGTATTTCTTGGCTCTCATCTGCCCCTATTTGAATACCAGGAATTTAATGTGTCTCTATGTAGGACATAAATGAACTTTATAAGGGAAATGATGATTAGCTGTGTCAGTTCCCCCAAAGGATATATATGATTTTAGTTTTCAGGGAGAGAACTCAACTCAAGAAAAGCTTTCTTCTGTTTAGCCGTAATATTTCTAGAAACCAAAATAGACCATAGGAGCAAGTTGCTAGTTGCTGAATCTCCTTTCCTAGAAATGTCTGACGTTGTTTAGAGACAATCCTTTTTTTGGAGGCAATGGGTTGACTGAGTGATCTTTGGAGGAGTATTACATTCTGGAAAACATATGCTATTCCTAAATAATAATAGCTTGTTCTTATTTCTAAGGTTTACGAAACATCTTCCAAGTGTTAAATCATTTGAACATGACAACCTTGATAAGTCTGTAGTCTTAAAAGAACCCAACTCCACTTTCACCACCTTCATAATCAGTCAATGGTAGTATAATCTGGATGGGTACATCCTTAAAGGATCTCAAATTGACAATGAAACATAATGTAGTTTTCTGTTCAGAATGCTAGTTAAAAGATTTGACACTGGTCTCTGAACCAGTGGCACTCTGGGGTCCATGATGAAGGCTTTCAGCTGATTTCACCTTTGATTTTGAGGAAGTTGTAAAATTGGATTCTTTAGAGATGGGTTTATGATGCATTAAAATTGTGAATCAATGAAACCCTTTCTGTGTGTCTGAAATTTGATTGCCTTTTATAGGAATAGAACATTCATGGACCTTTGAGAATTATATGAGTTTCATATATATGCTTCCAAAGCAATCCTTCTCCTCCTTCTCCTTCTCCTTCCCCTTCCCCTTACCCTTCCCCTTCCCCTTCCCCTTCCCCTTCCCCTTCCTCTTCCCCTTCCCCTTCCCCCTTCCCCTTCCCCTTCCCCTTCCCCTTCTTCTTCTTCTTCTTCTTCTTCTTCTTCTCCTCCTTCTTCTCCTTCTCCTTGTTCTTTCTCTTCCTCCTCCTCCTCTTCTTCCTCTTCTTCTTATTCCTCTTCCTCCTCTTCCTCCTCTTGCTCCTCCTCCTTTTCTTCCTCCTCTTCTTTTTTATACGTCAGATAAATGACAAATGACCCATATAACTTGCCTAAATGTTTACCATTGGATGTGGGGATAGTTAAATACAGTATAAGTCTAAAAAGTAAAAGAAACTAAACCAAAAAATGAGCATGGCTCTGGTTTTTAACTTTGTGTTAAAGTGCAGAAAAATGGATACACTAGGACTCTTGTCAAGTGTTTAAAATTTAGTCTTTGAATAATTTCAAAGAAAAGGTGACCTCTATTTGCCTTCTGCTCAAAGTCCTTACAAGACCCTGCTACTCAATCTTATTTTAGGTTTCAAAGAGTAAATGAAAGAGCTATTTTAAGGAATATATCTTCTCAACCTTAGGGAAGCCCCTGCACAGAATATCATAATATTTACTACTCAAGATATATGGGCACCAAATGGAAAAGAAATAAGAAAAAGTACAACCAATATTTACTCTCAAGTGCCCTTTGAAGATGTGGTGCTTGTCTTTAGTTGTTTTTTTAAAAAAATTGGATCTATTTTAAACAATTAAATTGGGGTCAATTAAATCTAAATATTTTAATGGTACAGAGTTAAGGACTATATCTAGTACATTATTTTAAATGAAATACTAAAATTGAAATAAAATCATCACAAATAGCCCCTTCAAAATCATTATATTATCAACTAAATGACACTTTCAATGTAAATTAATTTTACCATCAATTATTCATTTCTGAAGAACATGGAAATATGTAACCTATAAAAGTGTATTTATCCCCAAAATGCCATCAATTTCTTATATTTAAATAGTTCTTTCCTTAGGGAGCTCAGTATCTTATCTTTCCTTTTTCCAGGTCCCTGTAAGGTATTAGTACTTCTTGTGAGACCTTATTTCTATAGGAGACTCCAATTGTTAATCAAGGAATAGTAGTAAAGGGAGTTCCTTAAGGCCAAGTCCCGTGCATTCTATTTCCACTGACCTTCTCACATCTGTCCTCTCCTCTCTGTTCTTACTGCCCCCCACTCAAATTTACTATCTCATGACATTTTGCTTGGATTATTGTAAAAGTCTAATTGATCCCATTTCCAATCCATACTTTATGCAGAAGCCAAAGTAATCTTCCTAATGCACAAATTTGAAAATGTCACTGCCTTACTGTTATCATTAGGCTAAAAGACACCCCCTTCTAGCCTACCATTTAAAGCCCTATGTAGCCTGAATTTAAGCCACCTTTCCTGTACACTACTCATTTTGTCTAACCCTGGCAAACTGGGCAGCTGTTACCCAGCTATCTTCTTCATTGCCTCTACCTGGAATTCAGCCCCTTCTCACCTTTTCTGTTGGAATCATGGTCTTTCATAAAGAATCGACTCAAGTGCTTCTTGCCTCTTCCAGGAATCCTTCTGAAAGTGATCTCTCCCTCCTCAAATTTTTTCCAGAGAATTTTAATTCCACCCTTTTCCCCTAGTCCATTCTACCAGAAATTTACACATAACTGTGTAAATACCATATTCTCCCATTGTAAGCTCCACCGTGAGGTTGTAAGCTCATTGAAGAGAGAGTATATCATTTTTCATCTTTATATCTCCAGCTCCCTGTTAGTTGAATTGAAGATCAAATATAAGACAGAGAATCTCTGAAACCTGACGTGAATCCCCCAGGTCATAGGGTTTTCTAGTGGAATTACATATGAGTTGTTTCTAAAGAAGAGTTAGAGATTCAGTGGGCAAAGAAGAAGAGAGGGAGAGACTATTCCAAGTATATATTGTGTTGGGTGCTAGGGATACACAGATACAAAAAAAGTCCTTGTTCTCAGGTGGCTTAAATTCCATTGGAGGGGGAGAATGGGATATAATAGACTATTAGAACAGATCATCTTTGAAAGGCCCAGAGGCAACATTTAGTCCAACCCTCTCATTTTGCCGATAAAGAAAGTGAGGCACATAATAGTTATTAATCTGCTTAAGATTACAAAGGTAGTAAGTGGGAGTCAGTATCCAAACTGGGGTCCTCCTTCTCCACATCCAGTACTTTTTACATTTCACACATCTCCTTCCTCTTTATAACAATTCATTTACCGCCATAAGGTCACAGCAGGTGAAGGGAAGACCAAAAAAGTTCGGGGAAAATGTGATGGTAGAATGTGAGGGAAGGGTCACTGAAACCCTGACATGTGTCCCAGTTTGAATAATATCACACTATGAAGACAATCACTTATTAATTAGAATTGGATGTGCTTTGACACTTCAGGTCAGATGACTAGAATACAGTGGGTCACCTTGATAGAGCTGACTGATACATGGGGACTACAAGAGATACTGGCTAAGTCATATGTTAACTGAATGAAATCTAAGACTATAACATTAAATTGTAACTTAATTTAGGAAATCACCTAGCTAATTCAGCCTCTCTCCAGGAAAGAATTGGGTTAGATGTTACTAACTTAATCTGTTCTGTTTAGATTGTTCCTATGTGTTAATAATAGCTTCCCCGGTCCTGCAAAATGAACTTGAGGTGGAATTGACAAGCCCCTTCAGGAAATTCAGCCAACAGGACTAACTAACTAGAGTCCATTTGATATTTAGAATCTCTACTGATTTAAATATACAAGGGGTTCCCTTAAAAAAAGTCTAGATTTGGTTTGGTGCTTGAGAGTTTTTCAGAGCAACTAAAGATCTGAAATTGTAACAGAGGTCTTCTGCGATCTTAGCCTGGAAAGGTTGTAAATCTAAGTGTCGGAAAAAGGGGCAAAACATTTACTTGAAGTTGAGTGTAGGAGAAGAAGGAATACAGAATGTACTCATAATGTTTTGCTGCTTGTAAAAGCTTTGGTGACCTTATTCTGAAACTCTAAGGAATCAACAATTTAATAAATCAGGCATGGAGTAAGGAGTACTTCATACAAAAATCCTTAAATATGTAAGCAAACCAGTCATAGACATCCTTAGTCACCCTTTTGATCTCAAGGGACACTACAAAGCATTATAAAGCTGATTTTAAATATTGTGTCTGTAAAATAAATTATTTGACTTAATTAGAAGTAAAATTTGAAATAATTAGAAGTAAAAATTAGAATTGATTTCCAAAGTGACTTGGTTGCTATTGGAAAGCTTCGTGGTAAATATCAGAAAATTAAAGGACCAAGACCACTTGCTGATTTGCACTTGGAAAAATCCCCCAAATTCCTAGAACAGGGTTTTTAGCCCTTTTTGTGTCATAGACTGCTTTGGTAATGTGGTGAAGCCTATGGACCCATTCTCAGAATAATGGATTTTTTAAAGAAATTATTAAAGGAAGTACTAGATTTCAGTTATACTTTAATGAAAATAAAGATGCAATTTTTTTTTTGCCTTCCAAGTTCACTGAGATCTTGAAGTCAATCCACAGACATGTTGGCCCATGGACTCCAGGTTTCTCTGGCCTAGTGCATAAATAGGCCTGGTTTTCAGGTATATCTCTTCCAGTAGCCCAATAATTTTGGAAGACTATTTAACTTGCAATATATTGCTTTCAAGGTATCTTCTTTTTTTCTGATTATCACTTTTCCCTTGTCACATAAGGTTGAGAAGCTTAAGAAATCGAAAGTGTTGCAAAGGTTTGATGCCTAGAGAAAAAAAATCAGTAGGTTAAACACTATTTGGGGATGACTGTCATGGTCTAAATCTTGTTGCTCTATTGATACAACATCCTTTCAGCTCGTTTGCTAAAGTACGTATTGATCTCTGATAGTTTTCTGCTTTTTCATCTAGTCGTGCATCATTTTATCAGGGTATTCTGGAGGTATTCTAAATCTGTTGCAGCTCTAGTTGGAAGGAAAAGAGGTCCTAATAAGTGGCCTGTATGGTCATCTCATACAGCTATTTTAAAAACTTCTTTCTGCTGGGGAAGGCTGAGTTTCTGGAAGGGGGTTGCCAATATTGTTTTAGACCTGAACTGAATGACTTCTTATTTTCCTTATTTCTCATTTTTTATGCCACTAGTAAATAAGAGTTTTGTAGATATTTGTTCTTTGTGGGATTCCCCTGATTTGGGGAACTTTTCCAAATATTATATATTCGCATTTTCTCTGTCTCTCTCTTTCTCTTCTCTTCCCCCTCCCTTGACCTCTCTCTGAAATAGTGAAAGTGCCTTTACTTTTGTTTATTTCCTATTTTTTTCAGGGTTAATGGATTGTTTATATTTTCACACTGGAATAATTGTAACAATACATGATGTCTTCTTTCTTTTAATATAGTAATTAAATTTTATTATTTCTCTAATGAGTTGATAATTTGACTACACAGAAGATGGAAGACAGAAATTCTATAAAGAACTTTACAAATTCATACAGAAGAAGCTCATATACATGTTTTTGCTCTATTGCTTTAATGCAATGGTGGGCACAGGAGACAATAGTAAAAGCTACATGGAAAATATAGTTCAGATCCATAAATGAAAGTGCCAACATTTTCTGGACTACCTTTTTCAAGAAGAGTATCATAAGGCTCTGGTCATGTGACATACCAAACATCCCCCTCCCCCATTAAATTGAGTATATTTTAACAAATAGAAAATGAATAGTTACCAAAGTAACTCTCATTTTAGAAATAACTATCTCTTTGTCTTCATCTGCTCAACACACAATGAAGATAAACTTCAATTACCCTCATAGTGGTCTGTTTATTCACAATTAACACTACCTGGTGAGTTGATTAAGTTTCTCACAAACTGTTTCTTGTGGCCTTTGTGTACATAATGAAACCAAGTCTGTTAGTTCCCTAATTCACCAATCCGACTACTTTTGAACTGCAGCTTATTTATGTATTCTGGTTTCGTTTATAGCAGGGATTCTTAATCTTTTTGTGTGTGTCCAGGACCCCTTTATGCAGTCTGATGAAGTCTATGCTCCCCTTCTCAGAATGTTTTTAGGTACTTAAAATGAAATAAATAGGATTGCAAAGAAAACCAATTATATAGATATATTATTATCAAGATATAATTATCTATATATGCACATATATATACACATGTATACATATATACACACACATACATATATACACACAATTAATTAATAAAATTAATATTTCTAGGATTGTTTGGTTCTTAGCCCTCTCCCTGACTTTGTCACAGGAAAAGGGTTTTCCAAACTTTAAAGTGCTATATTAATCCTACCCCAGAAAATGGCTAACAGGACTGTGGGCTTTTAACCCATTTCAGAGGTTGTCATAGCCAAAAAATAATCATGGCCTAGTGGCCAACTTCTTGATGAGAAAGCTCTCCTTTCTTTAGGTAGGTTGATTCTGGGACAAGATACAAGGCATTTCTGGAACCATATTTAACACCTCTCTGGCTTGGTAGATTCAAATCCTATGTCAGCCACTTACTAGCTATATGGTCTTGGGCAAGTCATTTAATCAGCTTCAGTTTTCTTCTCAAAAATGAGGATAATAATATTACCCACTTCACAGGGTTATTGGGAGAATCCAGTTAGATGAGGCATGTAAAGTATTTTGCAAATTGAAAAGCGTTACATAAATGCTAGTGTATTTTAACTTCACACTTCAAAGTTTTGACCAATAGTTTGAAATCACAATCCAATGAGAGTTGTTGTTTGTCCTTCCTTTCGCAGAGGACCAGTGACTTCAGGTGGGTGACGTCTTGACTGGCAAGTGAATTGGATTTAAGTGAGACAGAGCTATTTTGACTTGGAAATGAATTGTGTTTAAGTGAGGCAGAGCTTTGCAAAGTCATCAGCCTCCTTCTCTCCTCCAGGGTCATCTGAGTCCAATAGCGAGGCACAGATCAGGACAATTGGAGATGACCCCAATGCAGTGGGAGTCTTTGGCCTTTTAAAACTAAAGTCTCTCCTAGGTCTCAGTTTGCCTGAGGCAACACACATTCAGTTATTTAAAGCTAGGTAAGAAATGAGGCAAAAGATGGCCTAGTTTTTCTACTAAAAAAAAATCAAACTGGAACTGGAAGATCCTCAGGGTTTCTGGCCAGAACAGAAAGCCATCCAAACCCAAATAATGACCAAGGGAGGCTTGAGCTGGGACCTATTATTGGTCAATCAGTGAAAGCCAGAGTGATGTGGATTTAAGGCAAGGTCAAGTAGGTCCCTTTGATTTATCAAGCCTTTTATAAAGACTTTATCAAGGCATGGTTTTCCAGTGTGGTATTTCAAGAAATCACAAATAAAAGGGCAAAAGATTTCATTGTCCCAGTATTTTTAAATGATAGAAGTAGGGAAGAGAAAAAGAAATCTAGCCCATAAACTCCAAGATATCTTGTGAGATTTCAGTGATCAAAATTAATATTCCTTAGGGTAGAACACCCACAGGTAAGGATACCATTCCCCGTGTGGATGGTGAGAGAGGAGGGAGAGAGCAAAGGAAGAAAAGAAGGAGGAAAGAAGCAAGGAAGGGAGGAAGGAAGGAAAGAAGGAGCATTGCCTAACAGGAAGTAGCCAGTTGGGTCCTCAGTGGAGCAGCCACTACTGCTCACAGATTGTTGCTTGTCCTTTGTTCTCATAGAGGACGAATGACATCAGGAGGGTGATGTCTTGACTTGCAAGTGAATTGGATTTAAGGGAGGCAGAACTGTGCAAAGTCACCAGCCTCAATCTCTCCCCCAGAGTCATCTAAGTCCAGTGGCAAGAAGTAGATCAAGGCAACTGGAGATGACCCACAGTGGGAGAGATAAACCTTTATTTGCATTTGTCATTAGTTTTGCTAGAAAATATAGAGCATTTTAAGACAAAACATTGTTTACAGAAAAGGATTTACATATCTTTATTTTATTAATTTTATAATTATGTGAGCAAAAGTTTTTGCTTATCTTTTAAAAATCAAAACCAAATTTGACAAATATGTTGTACTGCTATGCCATCTGTAGCACGCTGCTATAATTACCCATCTGTTTCAAATTGCTATTTTGTTAGTATATTCATGCATTTGGTGCTTTGCATAATTAAGTTCATTAAAGTAATACCCATGAGAATTCATATTTAAGCTATTATTTTTGAACTGTGACATCTAAGTTTATGGTGTTTCAGTCAAAACAGATCCTAATATCTTTGAAAAACTTGTTTCAGTTTTAGAAAGAATATTTTGTTGGAGTAACCTTGGCAGTACATCAGCATAATTCCATAGGATTTTACTACTTTATTGGATATTGGGCTAAATGGAATAATAATATAGATTGCATTAATTTTTCTTTAATTATGTTGTATATAGACATTGAATACATATGGATTTGTAAAACTAATTAAGAGTTTAATCTTAGCTACTGGTACAACATAAGAAGCAATTATTAATATTATGCCATTATTTGATATTTTCTTTGACAATGAATGAATAAAACAGTTTTCTAAAGAAAGTAGAAACCTACTCTAGCAGTATTTTTAGGCATTACATTTAATACTGAAATAGATATAAAGGGGGAATGCATTTTTTAAAAAAAATTTAGTCTGTTTGATAGGCTATAGGTATAATTTATAGGTAAGGGGTTGTAAACACTAAAATGCATTCCTGAGGGAGATTTTTAAAGTTGTCTTCCCCGGAGAGTGTGAAGATAAATGAGTACTATTCCCTTTCTGGGATGACTTTGGACCAGTTCTGCCCAGAGCTAGAGAAATGGACAGGAAGATGGCTAAAAATCTCTCTGCCAGTGAGTGCATGTACACACACACACACACACACACACACACACACACACGTGTGTGTATGTATACACACATAATCACTTAAAAAGGTATAACACAAGGATTAAATTAAATTCTTTTGTATCATCTCTTTCTGTCAATTAGATATGCATGGTCATGTAGCAACCTTTGGTACAGTGGATTGGAAAACAAGACTTTGTCTTCATTAATTAGTTAATGTATTCAACAAACATTAGTAAATCATCTTCTGTTATGTGCAGTGTTACTGTGCTAAGCACTAGGGGAGATATAAAGTCAAGGTATCATCCATATCTTCAAGGAGTTGACAAACTAATCAGGGGAAATAGGTTACCTACAGATACATATGCTATAAATTAAAATATAAGTTGAAAAGAAATATATATATATATATATATATATATATATATATATATATAGCAAGTTATGAGATCAGAAAATGGTAAAAGTAATTGTAATGGTGGTGGTTGTGTGGAAGAATTCAGAGAGGTTCAAAGGAGAAAATAACAAGTGAACCAAGCCTTGAAAGGAAGCTTAGTTATTAAAAGACATTTAAAATAAATTATTTTAATGAAGTACTATTGATGATTTCTTAACTATGGCTGAAAAAACTACAGAAAGATCAGACTGTGATTAATACAGGATGATCACCTGATCTCGTCACAGAATATCATTTGACTTTAAGCTGCCTGACCCAGGGTTTATAAAGGTTGTATCTATAAAATAAAACTTATTGGATTGCTCTCTAGAAAGTTAGTTGATTGATTATTGAAGAAATCAGCTATCTGGGTAGTTTGTTCCTTCTGTTAGGATGACCAAAATATATGAACTGATCTCAGGAATCAATTAGATAGTGAGAATATTGCTTGAAATCTGCTCACTTTGATGCCCCCAAACTATTTGTGTTGATTGGAAGACAGTTAATTTTTTTGTTTCATATTACTTTACTTTAAAACATTGTGAATCACAAAGGTCAGTTCAACAACCATTTATTGTTTACTGTCTGTGTTCTCTGTAGGGAACAAAGGAATAAGCATTTATATAGCACATACTATGAGTCAGGCACTGGTAAGTGCTTAAGACATATTATCTCATTTAAGCCTCTTAGTAGTCATTGAGGGAGATACAAAGATGAATAAGGAATGGTCTCTGACCTAAAGGAGGAGAAAAAAACTGAAGCAAGTATTTAGATGACAAGAAAAGTTTCTGATGGAAAAGTAGAGTTTTATCCTTTTTTCTTTGTTTGTTTTTGTTTTATCTTTAAAAAAAAAATACTGACAACCAGATGAATTTCTCCAGTGGTCAAATTTATTGCTCAGTTGTTATCAGCTTGATTTTGCCCATGTAGGAACAGGGCTTTTCTTGTTTTTTTTTTTTTTTTTTTTGGCAGGGCAATTGTGGTTAAGTGACTTGCCCAAGGTCACACAGCTAGTAGGTGTGTCAAGTGCCTGAGGCTTGATTCAAACTCAGGTCCTCCTGACTCCAGGGCCAGTGATCTACTCACTGCACCACCTAGCTGCTCCAAGGAACAGGGTTTTTCAGATGTTTTGAACTGAATTTTAAATCCAAAATTTCAGATTTCTTTAAATTTCAAATTTTGTGGCAGTGAGACAGTGACAACTGCCTCTGAACAAATAAAGGTAACACAAAGAACAAAGCAGGCCTCAACATGTAATTTAACAAGACACTGGGAAGGATTGTAGAGAAGGGCATTATTAGTGAATTGTATGGTGGAAAGAAAAGATAAACTTGTCACTTGGGAAGAGTGAAGGATGGTAGCTGGACAATCAGAATGTACCACTGGCACACTTGTGATGATGGGAGAAAATGAGGAGGGCTTCCAGTAAATTATGTAGACATCCCATGTTGACTTTTTGGGAAAACATGGGAAATATTCAAACACAATGGGTTGTGACCTGTATTATTGATTGGAAGGAGTACTGAGATCAACGTGATTTAAGATTCATTATGAGTGTCTTATCAGAGGTAGCTATGCAATTTTGAATGCCACATAGTATAAAGAGAAACTAGTAAAAAACAAAAGTATAAAATAAGGATATAAATAGAAAAGTATTAACAAAATGCAGGTAACTATAAAATATACTTTAACATTAAAAAATATTTTATCAATTATGGAAAGTGCAGGGCTTTTGTAGGTATTGTACATTTGATTTAAATAACTTTGAATATTGTAATGGAAACTATCAAGTTTTTTTTTTCTCTTACCCAAAACAAATACTTTCTTTTAATAAATAAATCTAATACAACTATGAATACTTAAAATAAGACTATCTTATTAGATTTCATTTGGAGCAAGAAGTCTCCACATGGTAATCTAGAATACGAGTTTTGTTTTTATCTTAGTTTTCTTCTTTAGGCTCTGTGGATGAATAATTTGCAGTGGGCCTGATGCTGTAAATAAACAGCTTTCTTTCCCCTGAACCCAAAAGATTGTCAGATTGTTGAATGTAGCTTCATGATGTACAAATACAAGTTTATTCCAGCATATATACGTAGACATATACACATATGTGTATTTATATTATATATATATACATACACACACACACACACACACACACACACATATATATATATGTATATATACATATATATATATATATATAAAACAAAGGATTATTCAGATGCGAAACAAAAAGATATCTGGAACACCAGCAATTTTACATAAACATTAAAAATACATCATCAGAACAAAATGATTCAGGTCTCAAGACCTAGGCCTTGATTACAATGGCAAGTAAAGAAGCAGAACATTCTAGTCTCACTCACCAAGCATAAGATACTGGGATGATGAAAAAGAGCAAACTGTTAGACAAGACAAAGAGTGTGAGACATCAATCTTGAGCCTGATGGCAAATGCTTGCATAATTTTGATGACCTTCCCCCTCCGTCATAGCACTTGTAGCTCAATAATTTAGATTATTGATTTAAAAATACCTTTTCCTCTCCCCCATTCAGATTCTTTTCTCATATTTAATCCCATGAGATGCTTATCTCTAGCATATCTCTGTCATTTTCTATCAGTTGTGAAAGGAAACAACATGACCACTTTCCTCATGGAACAGAGCTATATTGAGCAGTCCCATACTGCAATACTTGTATCACAACATAAACCAGAGTGAGAATGAAAAAAAAAGTATCCACTAAATTATCTCCAATTCTGTATTTTTATATTTTCTTGGAAATCATGAGGTACATGATTCTATGAAATGATGAGTTTTAAGAATATTAAATTTGCAAAAAATATATTGAGCACAAACTACAGGCAAGCCTAAATGCTATCATGGATAAAAAGAAGTGCAATGCCCATTCTATTTTCTCAAGAAGTTTACATTTTAGTTGGGGTGACAAAGCATAAACTATCTCATGAGGTAAAATGTAAAAAATACAATGGAAGAAATATGAATCAATCATTAGATAATTATCAATTGAGTGTTGTAGAGAACACACATGATCTTGAAGAACTTACAATGTGTCACAGACAAGTCAGAGGTCTACATTTAAAAAAGTGATGTGTGTTCCTATAAATAAATGGAAAAACATTTTTAAATAAAGGGCATAAGATTTGTGGTTGCCTATTTTACCCTAAATAAAGTGAAAGTTAAGGGATGCTTTGCTTAGAAGGACACAATTTGAAAGAAGAAAGGAAAATCGTGCCAAGAAAAGGCAATGATATGGGAGAGAAATCAAATGCGTAAGGAAACAACAATCTTGGGCTGTGGGGAGGATGTTAAGCAAATTTGCTTTACTCTTCCCTGCATTCCTTTTAGTTTAGTAATAGAAACTGAAAAAAGGTTAATCCAATTAGAATGGCATTACAGACAAAGTTACTGAATTTCATGATTGGAAGATTTGATATGTAGAGGGTCACTGGGCTAAATGAGAGAGAACCTAACAAATTAGCTGAAGCACAGAGCCCCTATAATGTCATATATAAAGTTTTTGGATTCTGAGATAAGGTTACTATCAAGATATGAATGGTTCTGAAGAAACTACAGAATTTGCAACTGCCAAGCTCTGGGAGAGAAACAATCAAGTTCAAAATGGCTCCTAGTCAATTAATATTAAGAGTAATAACAACTAGCATTTATATAGTGCCTTAAGTTTTGCAAAGTACTTTGAAAATATCGTCTAATTTTATCCTCACAATGACCCTGGGAGTTAGGTTTTATTATTATCCCCATTTACTGATCAGGAAACTGAGGCAGATAGAGGTTAAGTGACTTGTCCAGTGTCATACAACTATTAAGTGTCTAAAGCAAGATTTGGACTCAGGTCTTTCTGACTCTTGGTCCAGTGCTCTAGCCACTGCTTCACTACCTGCCTCTATGCATATGATTGCCTTAGATTTTGACTCGAAACATTTTAAACTTTTAAAAGCGCTGTCCTTCATAAAGACTTAACACAAAGTTAAGAAGATAGACAATTGTTAATTGAATTGGATGATTTCAATTGGAGATTACTTAGAATGACAGACTAAACAGGTGAAAAGGATCTTCGTGATTGCCAAGTTTTTGAACTTAATTTTGATCTTATTTTGAAGATGAGGAAATGAAGACCCAATAAGGGTTGCTCAGCTACTGGAGCTTGGGCTAGAGCCCTACAGGCTCCCGACTCTCAGTCTAATGTTTTTCTTTTTTTTCCTACACATGATTTGCTTCCTCATTAAAAAAACCTGTTTATTTATTTTTAAGTTCTATTTAATGTGAAATTGATATAAGCGGGCAGACCTACGAATTGTTGGACCAGTTAGCTCTAGCGAATAATAAAAACAGAAAGAGTAGATTATTATAGCTTCCCGGGGTGAGTGAGAAAACTAAGCGAGGGCAGCAGAGAATCAGCAAATAGATATGACTTGAAAAGGTCAAAATCTGTGAAGACAGCAGATGGACAGAACTCTAGGAGGGAAACACCAGGCAGCAAGCAGATGAACCTTGGACTGTGAAAGGGCATTTATTGTAGGACAATCAGCAGATGGGGACTAGGCAGGAATATGGGGAGAAAAACACTGTCATTTGACACTAATTACTCATGATGGAGGTGTTTTGAAAAACATTTGCGGGGAAATGCCTCATTTCATAGGACGTTTACTATATGCTGCTCAGCTCTGAGAGTTTTCTCTACACTCAATGCGCTTTCCCCACTAAATGGAAGATGACAGGAATATTTGCATTTAATATTTCCCTACTTCTAATGCATTGTCTGCCATGAAGATAAAGATTAGGACATGCCACAGTACCCAGAGAATGGAGTTTCTTCTGAGGACTGAGCATTTCCACAAATTAAAATTTCCTTAAAAAGTCAAATATTCAGAAGTGAAATAAGGCATAGCACAACAAAAGTGGTAATTTTACAACACAAATCAGCAGGTAAATGAGAAGGATAAGGCTTGGCAGAGATAACTAAATTGTCAACATCATTTCCAGTAGCACAGCTAGATGCCACTGGTAGCAATGAAAAAAAAATGATTATTATTGTTAGTTAAATACAAGGAACTGGGAAAAAATGCATGAGAGCTGCTAGAAATGCAGTGGCATTTGTCTTTTTTAATGCTTGTACATGAGAGGGAAAGGGAGACCTCAATGTAAGAGAAGGCTAAGTTGAACTGTCTGGTATCTAAACTGTTGCCATCCTATTAAAAAGAATTATAGCTCAGGAACAAAGAAAGGTTTGGAGAAAGAAATGTCAGAAGACAGATTTATTTTCATTGAAGTCTGGTTTTTGATCACCTTTGAGAATATTGGAAGTCATTCCCAATGACCCTGGGCTGGAAGGCGAATAGAGCCCTTGTTATACTCCCTTCTATATTTGCTCTCAAACTCTTCCCTAGAATGATGAATCACTGTTTTAGTGCTGGGCATTTTTCTCTGTATCTAAGATAAATTGGAAAGGATAAATAAATCTGTCTTATGTCAATTATAATATAAACTCTTAATCTACTTCTAATTTGTAGATATAGATGTTTTCTTTCTGCCGTCTTCCCATTATTTTCCCTTCCCTCTAACTTCCTATTTCCTCATTGCTACCCCAAGGCCAAATTAAATCGGTCTTTCCCACTTTTTAGAAAGGTCCATAAACTTCAAGCATCAAAGCACAAGAGTTTGATTTTCATAACATTCAGAATATCATCTGGACATGAGACACCATCCATTTATTTGGCTTTCCTATTTTCCACTAGTCATTTTACCATAATGGAAATTGCAGAGTCCCCCTCAGCAGTTGCATAAGCCACAAAGACACAGAGATGCAAACAAATTAAAATTTTATCCTCTTTGTTTCTCTTGCCCGAAACACCAATATACAATTTTATACTAGACTTGGAAAAAAATCATTTAGTTGATTGATACAGCAGTAAAAAGACATTTAAGATCAACCAAGATAAAAAGCTTGACTAAACAGTCTTTGCCTCATAATAATCCTTCTTTTCAACATATCAAGACCTTTCTAAATGAGCCAAGTATGGTACGTAAAATTTGCTCTCTAAGAAAACTTAGAGTAGATTGAAGATTGTAGTTTGTCTGAGGACATCAGCATGAAAGCAGGTTGTTTGGCGGTTCTGCACAAATTTCACAGGAAGCAATCTGGGTAGAATCAAGAGAAGTTAGGAGAAAATGATATATTCCTAAGGAAATATTATTTTTTATATATTGTCTAGAAATCCTGTTGGGAAATTTCCCTACCAATTTCTGGCTTAAATTATGTTATCTCTCAGATATTGCAAAAAATAGAAGGAAAAAAAATTGATCATGGAAAATTGGAACACCTGTGTTAAGGGGGAAGATAGTATGTCTTTAGACACCATTCTATTGGGCATGTTACAAGTCTGTACCGAACTTCTGATGGATTGTGTTCCAAATCTTCATTTTTATTTTTTGTTCCAAAGCTGTAAGTCAGCTGTTTTGAACACAGAACACATTTTTCAGAGAAATGAGAGGTTATAGACTGGGTAGTTGCAGGGGCAAACATTCCCTGAAATGCTTTGGTACAAAGTTAGTGCGCTCTCGGAAGGATTGCCTGGGAAAGGAAAGAAAAACACACAAAGAAAGATGATTATGAGGCTTCCTGTGCTAAGGCTGTTTCTACAGGGGATGTAGCAACTGTCTCCCAACAAGTGGCAGTAGAGGGACTGAGCAGGAAGTTTAGCCCACAAGAGCAGAACAATTAAAAGAATTCCAGACCCACTAAGTTTCTGGACCAAGTGGGGCAGTTCCTCGATCATGCAGAGTTCTTCATCAAAGCAGAGCAGAAACTGAGGGAAAATCTGAAGTGTGAAGGCCAAAAAGGGAACCTGGCATAGGCTTCACTTCAGAAATCCCAGGTCTGCTCACCTTGCAAGAACTTCCTTATTGATCTTCCTGGTTTGTTGCTTTCTACTGGACTTAACTCTAAGTCTCATTTAATCTTTATCAGTTCTCTAATAGATGTATTTATGTTCAAAGTGCTTATTGGCTGGGTTGGTTGTTAGCTGATAGTCAATGCCAATATCCTTTTAATGAGGAAAATTTATAGGATTACCATCTTGAAACCCCTAGGTGTCACTAGAGAGCTCAATAAAGGCATGCATTTTTTTTTTTTTGCTTTTTTTTTCCCCTTAAAATCCATAGCAACAAATTCTGTAGTCGTGCAATATCCTTTTTTCCTTGCCATTTCTGGGAACCGAACTATGCTGACTATTAATGGACATCAGTAAGTTTGGAGCTCCTAGACTAGGGAAAAGCTTTCTCCCTTACTTAACTTTTGGTCAGAGACTTGCCCTTCTCCTATATATTGTTAAACAGAAGGGGAGAAACAGAAAATGGAAATATTTGCCAAGACCCAGAAGCACCCTGAGGTAGGTAGAGTCAGGCACAAAGCAAGTTCCTCCCAAGGAGATCACTATGTAAGTCATTCAATACATAAGGCAAGAGTCTGAGTGCCCATGATTAAGGGCAGCCCAGGGTAGCAGTGTCTTTCACTTGTGTTTCTCTCCTCGACAATACATACCTATTTTGGATGCCCTCTCTTAAGAATATCTCCTGTATCTAGCCTTCATTTCCCCTGGATTGATCATGTGACCCTTCAGCTTCTTTTTGTCTGGATAAATGACACTTTAAATAGCACATATGACCAATGTGGGACAATAGTATTGTAAGATAATAGATTTGGAATTTAAAGAGACCTTCGAGAAACTCTGGTCTAATTCCTTCGTTGATACTGAGAAAAATGCTGAAATCTAGAGAGGTGAGATTTGCCCAGGGTCTCTCAGGGAATGGGTAGCAAAACCAGGAATTGACTTGGGCTCCCTGACTCCAACTCCAGTGTGTTGTCTGTCCACTGCACTTCACTGCAAAGATTCCCAGATTTCTCTGATAGAGGCGTTAGTCACGATGTTATTATTGGTGTATCAGAGATTAAACCTGGTCTTGCTGTTCTCAACTGACAGGTGATTTACAGATGTAATAAAATGATGGTTAGCTTTCTAGACTGTCTGACCCACAAATGCCTTATTTAGATAGCTTTATTTCTGTTTTGTTTTGAGTTACATGAGCTTTTGTGGGCTACACAAGGAATTTAACCACTATTTATATTATTTTGTGGGAAAGTATATTTCTAATTTAGGGCACTAGTACGTGCCTCCCTTTGTTACTACCTTTAATGAATATATCCATTAAAGTACCATCTCTGTCATTTCCCTGTTGTAGGAAGCAAGGGATTCCTTCCAATTTTGGTGTTAAGGAGAGTGGAGGCTTTGGTGGAAGCAGTGATGTGAATGCTGACTCCCCAACACTGTCAGCAATTTATATTTAAAATTGACATTATCATCCTAACTGCTAAAAAAAGTGTTTTTTAAATAGTCCTATGCCAAATACATGTACTTCAACATTAATTATCAAGTTTCACTTTTATTAACCTGGAGAAGTATTTTTCCCAGGTAGTAACTTAAACTCTACTTTTTTGGGTACATCATAGATAATCATGAAGAATCTTCTTTTTTTAATATCTTCAGAGAATGGAAAATGAAGGATTTATCCACAGGAAATTCTCTTTTCAATGTTTTATTTCTATTTTTAAAGACATTTTTTTCTGTTTTTTTTATATTTTTTTTCCTTATGGGTAAGAAACACATATATCCAACTCCAGATTGTGTGTGGTAATGGTGAAGAGGAAGACTAAGGTTAGATGAAATAAATGGTAGGTTACTTCTAAACTCTGTATTAGTCATATTTTTCATCTTGCCATCATCAAACATGTTGCTAAAGCTTCTCACAGCTAGTACAATTGAATTATTTCAATTTAATCTCTCTGGCCTATTCATACCCTGGCTAAGAGGAAGAGATTGTTAAATAGGGGCATATAAGATAGATGAGAGTTTTATGAATAGTTGAGTTGACTATGTTGGCCTTTTCAAACAAGATGATATTTTGAATATTCCTAAAGATAAGAGTAAATCAATCTGGAACCAACATCATGAGCAAAAATCTCAAATGTATTTGTTAAGTATCTCTCTGCATTATGCCACGTGGTAACACAATCTTAAGCAAGTGAAACTCAAATGTTTTTTGACAATTGAGGCTTCATGCATAGAGGCACACGTTAACCTGGACAGATGTACAATGGACGCAGGCTTATATGTGATCATCATTTTAATGAATATCCAAATATTGGGTTGCTATATGAGTATGTAAAGATGCACGCCTGATTTTCTTTCTTTTTTTTTTACTTGTTAAAACTATAAATTTAGGAAACTTCTTATATGCTTATGATATCTTAATTTTCAAGGTTAGCTTTTCAAATAAGATAATGAGGTAAAACCAGTGGTTTTTTTTCCTGTTCTCCAGACATCAAATTCATGTACTTGCCATCAAGGTCTTATCCAAGTCAGGGTTTCCATGAAAAATAATAAATGCTAAAAAACAAGGAGCTCTTAAATACTTGAGATGAAGTTGGAATTTGGAGAAATTCACATACCTGAACTGGCAAGTGTGATTGAAGGCATATGATTTAGAAGGTAGTTTACAATCGGAGACATTCTGTGATCCAAGATATTCCCAAAGTACTCTTGATGAAACATGGTATTTGTCTCCAGAGAAAGAATTGGTAACTATCTGAATACATGCTATTTTTCACTTTCTTTCTTTCATTCTTTTCTAAATTAGAGGTTCCTTGTACAAAATGACTAATAAGGAAATGTTTTACATGATTGCAAATGTATAACCTATATTGGATTGCTTACCATCTTAGGGAAGGGGGAGAGCAGAAGAGGGAGGGAGAGATAGAATTTGGAACTCAAAACAATTTTTAAAAGTTTAAAAATTGTTTTAACACTTAATCAGGCAAAAATAATGTATATATTTATGTGTGTATATGTACATACACACACACACATATATATGTATGTATGTTAAGTATATGACATTCTGAAGTGAGCAATGTGGGCATTTGAGGCTTAAATTATAGTATGATAGTATTTGAGAAGATTGAAATAAACTTAATTAGACTGGGGATGGTGACTAAAGCTTTCTGGGAGGGAAAAACAGTGGTATATTAGTTTGGACCTTACATGTAGTATCCCTGCGTGGGTGCAGTGGAGAGAGGACAGGGCCTGGAATCAGAAAGACCCAGGTTCAAATATGGCCTCAGACTCTTACTGTCTGCGTGACCCTGGGCAAGTCACTGAACTTCCGTTTGCTTCAGCTTCCTCAACAGTTAAGTGGGGTTAATAATAGAATCTACCTCCCAGGATTGTTGAGATGATCGAATAAGGTAGTTTTTGTAGAGCACTTACCACAGTTCCTGGCACACAGGAGGTGTTTAAGAAATGTTTCCTTTCTCTAGTGATTCCTTCTTTTACTGGATTGATTTAAAAAAAATCTTTTTGGACAGAACACACTGATTTCACTACAAGTCAGTCATCCACTTCCTTTTGTATATATTAAAACCCTTACTCATCTGTTAAATGGAGTCATTTCTGAACAGGAGTAAGGGAAGGGAAGGAAATAAGCATTTGTAATTAACACCCTGACTCATTTGTCAAATCGAGTCATTAATGAACAAGTGAAGGAGAAGGGAGTAGGCATTAATATAGTGGCTTCTATGTCCCAGGCACTGAGTAAATGCTTTATACAAATTTGATTCTCACAACAATCCTATGAGGTAGGTGCTGTTATTATCCCCATTTTACAGTTGGAGAAACTGAGGCAAACAGATATTAAATGACTTGCCCTGGATCACACAACTAGTAAGTATCTGAGGCTGGATTCAAATTCAGGCTTTCTTGATTCCAGGCCTAGCTCCTCTATCTACTGCCAAAAGTCTCTTTGGTTGTTTAGGGGTTAATTAACAAGTACTTATGGAGTACTTAAAATGTGCACAGTGCTGAGTGATGGATTACAAAATCACAGGTGATGATTCACATGAGCTACTTAGCTGCAGTCTATTCCATGTCTAGAGACCTTGGCCAGGTATTTACCAATTAGATGATGTTGAGTCAAAAGGGGACGTGGCTAAGAGGGATGTGTAGAGTTGATCACAAAATTCCCATTATTATTAAAAAAAACATTTCGAAGTGATAGTTTAGGCATCTTCAGAGATTGAGGATAGAATATAAACATGATATTTTTTTAATTCTTCTCCTGCTACGTTGTAACAACAATGTTGCTAGCAGCTGCTGTGGGGGCATAAGACCAACAACACCAGCACACAGGAGGGCTGCCAGCACAGGTTCTTTGATCTGCTTTTCTAAGGAAAGCAACTTTAAGGGGTTAAAAATCTTACTTTAATTAAACATACATATACTATTCACTTAGTTCAGGGGGAAAAGCCAGCACCCTGGACTTCAGAGAGAATACAAACAGAAATTGCAAGCATATATTATATAAACAGAGCAAATAAACACAAATCAGTCTATCCATAGCAATACATAGCTACCAGAGAGAAGCACCAACATCTGGGTTTTCAAAGCGGGGTGGGGGTGGGGAGGCCTGCTTCAATGGCTTACCCAGAGTCTCGTCACCAATACTCTTCCACCGAGTGTGCCTCCAAAGGAAAAACACTAACTTCTAAGTTTATATACACTTCTAAGTTTATATACACTTCTTCAGAGTCAAAGGGTATCGCAAACATGCAACTCAAACCCACATGACTTAGGCTTTTCTTTGACTAAGCAGGTCATCAAAGACTCCCGTTTCAATCAAAGATTCCTTATTGCTGAGAAGCAGTCCAAAACAAAGACAACAAAATGTCCACTTTGCTTGCCATTATACTTGAAAAGCAAAACTCATCAAAGGTACTTGATTACCTCAGCATTCCAAAAGAGAAAACAGTAAAAAAAAATGTCCCACTCTAATTCCCATATGTCCTGAAGGACTTCTTCCTTCTTTCCTTCCTTCCTTCCTTCCTTCCTTCCTTCCTTCCTTCCTTCCTTCCTTCCTTCCTTCCTTCCTTCCTTCCTTCCTTTCTTCCTTCCTTCCTTCCTTTCTTTCTTTCTTCCTTTCTCTTTCTTTCTTTCCTTCTTTACTTCTCTCTCTCTCTCTCTCTCCCTTTCTCTCTCTCTCTCTCTCTCTCTCTCTCTCACTCTCTTTTTTAAAATTCTATTTTAGACTCAAGGGCCAGAACACAAATACAAAATAGAGAAAAGAAACAAAAACATATCCTAAACTTAGATAGTGGAACTTAAATACAATGTAAGAAAGAAAAAAAGCATATTGTGTTCACATGAGAGGATTCAAAGTATATAACAATAAATTTTCATTTCAAGAAAGCCTGTATGATAAATAATACACTTTGTGTAGAGAATTGTCCATCTTTGCTTCCTTGTGTTTTCTTTTGTTCTCTGCTGTGCACTTTTTTACTTTGTTCTTTTTTCCCCTCCCCCAGGCTAAAATATAGTTTAGATATATTTCTTGATAGTTATAGATATATACATACACATATATGTATAATCATAGATATATAGACATACTTTCCCAAACATACTCTACTCCTGATCTTTGTTTTTATGTTTGTGCATATCTCTTGTTTCCTATCCCTCCTGCCTCCTCTACTTTACTTCTACCAGCTACCATGCCCTCCTATTAATAAATTCCTCTTTCATCCATATTAATCGCTTTATTTAGAAATGATTTTTCATGCCAGGTTTCAATAGCTTTGTTTTCTAGAGGTTAGTTTATTTTGCTGTTTGGTATTGAGAATTGATAACAATGATACAGAATTAAATAGGTTCTAATCTTAAGTCTCTATGATCTTGGTAAAATCCTTTCATTTATCTATGACATATTTTCCTCACCTGTGATGATACTAATTTTTTTTTCTTCTTACCTCACAGGGTAGCTATGAGAATAAAATTAGATGATTCTTTCAAAAATGTGTTATGTGTTATTCTTTCAAAAATGTGTTATGCAAATGTACAGATTCAGTTATCTGGACCTACCTTTCTGGATCATTGATTTATCTTGCATTGCCACGTCTTCCAAGCTTCTGCCCATATATTTACATATATTATAACATGATTACATTCTATGCAACACCTCTGTACAAGCTGACTTAGTGGGACCTCTCTACCTCCTTTTCTATGGGAATTTCAGTTTTACATTTATTGAATTATGTTTAAAGGTAATAGAATAGGACTGCTAAAGTTGGTCTATAAATTGCAATGTTACACTGTATATGATTACGTGGGAAACGTGATGACAGAAATAATGTTGGACTATTTACATTTTCCCATATTTTTATTTGGCTTGTTTCCTATTCCATATGATGATGAGTTTGATCTGCCCAGTACCCAAATCCTCATTCCAGTTGTAACAGGTTTCTTGAGTCACTTTCTCCCCTAGTTCAAATAGAAGCTGATTTAGCACTGTTCAGGGATGGGTTCATCTAGACAATTTCTGACATCTTTTCCTGTTTGAGATTCTATGATTCTATAGTGGCACATAATTAAAATATATGACAGAATTCTAATCACATATAGTAAACTATATCCTCTTGAAAACCTCTCCCCCTCAGTGCTTGGCACTCAACATGTGCCAAGACAGCCCATTCTTAGTTCAGACAGTTCTTTACCATTTTGGGGAGACCTTTCCTTATCCAACCAGAATCCACTTCTCTGCTACTTTTATGTATTGTTTCTAATTACACTTTTTGGAGTAAAACAAAATAAATTGAATTCCTGATCCACATGACAGCATGTGAAGTATTATTCAGGACTGTTCATATGTTTCTCTGTTCCCAGGCCCCACATACTCCCCTCAAATATTTTGTCTTCCAGACTGAATATCTCCAGTTGCTTTAATTGATTCTAATATGTTTGATCTCCTATACCGTGATAGTCTTGGCCACCCTCCCCTAGGTTCCTTCCATCTTGTTAATGTTCCTTCTGATGTGTGTTGTCTAAAAGTCAATATAATATTCTAGATGTGGTCAGACCAGGGAAAAGTACAAAGGGAATGTCATCTTCCTCAGGCTAGAGGCACCTGGCGCAGTAGGCACAGTAGATAGAGCATTTGTCTTGGAGTCAGAAAGATCTGAGTTCAGATCTGATCTAGGACACTTACTGTGTATGGGCGAGTCACTTAACCTCTGTCTTGCTTCAGTTTCCTCATCTGTAGAATGGTTATTTGGGGCTTAAATAAGATAATATTAATAAAGCGCTTTGCAGACTCCAAAGTGCTATAGCAATGCTAGCTATTACTATTTTTATTAATCCTAAATACTATATTATAATTTTTAAAATCTGTAATTTTGTTTATAGGGGAACACCTTTCACCAAGGGCATATCAAAAGCAATCTATAGCCCAACAGATGAGTGTTGAAGAGTTCCCTGAGTTTGGGAGAGGTTAAATGATTTGTAGGTAAAAAGTATAAGATGAGAGACCCGAAATTAGGTCTTCCTGACTCCAATATACAATGCACTGTCCACTCCGATAGGCTTTCTCTGTCCTGGACACTACACTTCTATTAAGGTAGCCCAGTATCATGTTAGTTGTTTTTAATCGGCCAAACAACACTGTTAACTCATATTGTGTTGGCAGACCACTCAGACCTTAGTGTATTTTTATGGGACCTATTGTCTAGGCATACCTCTCCCATCCTGTACTTGTATTGTTAACATTTTAATCCATGTGCTAAAATTTTAAGACTATACTCATTCTCTTTCAATTGCACCCTTCCTTGTCATTTGGGTAGAATTTGTTGGCATTTTTTCTGTGAGAATTGGCACATCGTATTTGTCCCTATTAATCATAGCCTTTACATGCCTAAGAACCTATTCCTAGATGTATTTTGTTTCCCTATGTATGTCTACATATATGTATAAATACATATATGTAGACATACATAGGCCCCAGTCCGTGAAGCTATAAGGACTGAACATACGAAGATAAGTTCGGGAGTTAATATGTACCTTGCTGATAGCTCAGTCCTAGGAACAGTTCAGGAATGGTTTTCTGCTCCTGTGATCCATGTCTGAAATTTATTGATTTCCCACAGCCAGAGCTCTAAAATAGTCTCGTGAAGGAAAAATGAATGCAGAAGAAATGCTAAATTATTTTTGACGTCTTTCTAAGTGTGAATTATAGTTAGCTGTAGAAAGAAGGGTGGTAGGGTGAGCAGTGTGATGCTGTAGAGAGAATGCTGAAACTGAAATGAGAGGATGTGGGTTTGAATCCTGGTACCACCGATTATACCTTTGGTGGTTTTAGGCAAATCACTCCCTCTAATCTGGGCCTCAAGAGTCTTCCTCTGTAAAATGAAGAGGTTAACCTAGATGATCTCTAAGATTCCTTCAGAGTTCTAGATCCTTTTAAGAATGAAATTAGACTGAAGGGAACTCAGAAATCAGTACATGCCCCTTGCCAGAATTTAATCTCACAGAATCCAAGAATCCCCAAATTTAAAGGCACCTTAGAACTCATCTCAAAGGACCCCAGGGAAATATAGTACCCCTTTCAAAAAGAACAGTGTCATCTACTGTCATGTAATTGACTTCTAATAAGCTTAAATGTGTGGCCTAGTGTGCCTGTATGTAACAGAAGACAACTTTTAGTTTGTTTGATAAATTCTCAAAAAGCAAAAATATTATTTGATGATCTTTGCATTGAGTACTAGATCAGGTGACATCTAAGTTCTCTTCCATCTCTAAATCCTATGATTTGTTATAATTTTTTGAAATTTTGTACTTAAAATTTAGAAGTCAAGTGTAGGGAATTTGAGAATCTGCTTTTTATTCTTAAAGAAGAAAAAATCTCATGCATATTTTCTTAAATGGGAGGACTTTTTTAAGGTAATGATATTTCCTTCTGATGAAACTTTAGTTTTCTTCTGCTACTGAACTTTAAAGAAAGGTAGTACGATTTCGTTTTTGTAATTACCAGAATTATCTGAGAGATCTCATGCTGCAATTTGCTATCCTTGGCTTCCATGTGACTGTTTTAGATACTCTTTTCCCAATCCTTCAAGAACATACTTGAGCTGGGATTGGCTTTGTTCCAGGATACAGGGTTTGTTTAGAATTCATGTAAAAGCATTGAGGGGTGGGCATCACTTATACGGACTTGTCTCTGGGCATTCTGGCTCTAAAACATTTATTAAAAAATAAAAAGAAACTTATTTTTATATCAAACTTATACCAAAGAAACATCCCTAGCCAGCAGCTTATCAGTACCCATAGAATAGACTGAGGCCAGAGGGGTCTAGCAGGGCTCGGTGATCTTTGACAACTGAAGTCCTTTATTTGCTCACGTGATTTCCTCTGGGTTTATTGCTCTGGGGTTTCCTGTCTCCTCCATAGGGGAGCTAACCTCTGCATATTCCATTCCCTTCCCCTCCATCAGACTACAGAGGAACAGTTCAATCTTTGGCTGTAGTTCATAGTGTCCTCCCCAGAGTGGGGGGTGGGGGGGAGGATGCATTCAAAGTCCAAACATGTACCAAATATTAAACAGGCAACACTTATTCCTTGAGAGAAAAAGAACAATAGATAATTATATAATGATCATAATCAGTTGAAAGGCTAATATGCAAGTCTCATTGATACCTTTGCAACAGGGCTACTTATTAGCTAATTTACATTTCACCTCTGTAGGCCATATTGGAACTCAACACTAAATGGGCTCTTTTCTTCTTTTTCTTTTTTTTTTGGAGGAGAGAAGACAGGGAAATTGGGGTTAAGTGACTTGCCCAAGGTCACACAGCTAGTGAGCTTGTCAAGTGTCTGAGGTCCAATTTGAACTCAGGTCCTCCTGACTCCAGGGCAGGTGCTCTACTCACATGGGCTCTTTTCTTTCCAATGCTTTCTATTGTGTGCTAGATTCTTTCTCTTTTAGCCAGTCTGCTGTTGCCTCTGTTTCTGCCACTGTTACTGCCACAATTGCTCTGGTGGCGGACAGACGCCCTATTAGACTGGGTGCCCAGGAAGGATGGAAGATGCCAGGTGACTGTTGAAATCTCACAAGGTGTCATACAAAAGGAAAGAAAACACAAACCAGAGATGGTTCCTACCCAGACCCAGGCTTACCTAGGAGGCCATGAGCTTATAAGGCCTGATGTGGTGGCCAGGAAGGGCATTCTTCCAACTGACCCTCAGGAACTCAGAGATTTATCCTCTGTCCCTGAGGCCAGTATGAAGAAGAGAGCTGAAGGGTAAGGATTATCACTGCATTTGTAGTTCTATAGAATTTTCCCTCAGTAGCCAATTAAAGGTGTCATCTGGAAGAGGGGAAGCAATTGTAGGTTTTTGCACTTTCTCTGAAGTGGGGAAGGAGTTAGGGGCTCCATCAAGGTAATATACTAAGGAAAAACAAAAGAAATTGAAAGTACAGTCTGTTCTCAGAGAGCTTACTTTCTTTTTTACTTGGAAATCGAGATGAATATCAGAACAACGTACAAAGAAGAATAGAGAATAAAAGTAACTAAAGATGTGAGAAAAAAGTATGAGGGGAGTGAAATATGTGAAAATATGGCTATGTAAAAGAATTTATACAATTCTTGACTGAACCTGTGATTTCACATGTATAGAGAGATCACAATGAAGCATTTCTGTTACCAATGTCAATCAACACTTTCAAGTTACAGTCTTAGAGAATACTTGAGTGTCTCTGCATGTCATTTATTAATAGTTATGCATTATTTATGATTGAATAGAATTAGGGCAGAGCATGTCACTGATAAGGATAAAGGTCAAAAGTCAAAGTTGATCTGGTCTACATTTGAAATTTCTCAACACTATTTAGATTTAAAAAAAAAGATTTAAGGTCACATGACTCATTATGTTTTGGGAATGTGAAGGCTTTTATATTGACTTACTGTGTGTGTGACTTATGTATGATGTATATATGTGTGATATATATGTGATATATATATATATAAAACACCTATATATTCATCTAAGTGTATATATTCATATACAGTCATCTAAATAGTATGAGACAGTTTAACCTTGTCCTATCATATGCTAACATTCTATTGGGACTCTTCTTTGGGGACCTTGCTGTAGCTTTTAATTATATTTTCCTCGATTTTCTGTGACAGGAATCTATGTAAATCTTGAGCCTACTTTGAAGTAGTATTACAACTAAGTTCCAAAGGTACTTGGAAAAGATTTAAATTTATGTGTTTACTAATAAATGAGTTGTATCATTTTGTTTTTGTCCAAGATTTCTTTTGTGAGAATATTTAGTACATAAGTTGATATAAGCTTTGCCCTCTCTCCCCCCTTCAAAGTGGGTGCCTTAAGCTAGACTTAAATACTTAAATTCAAGAAATACTTTGGGTCAGTGGCAGTTCAAAAGCACAGTTCTTGACTGCCTCCTTCTTCCAAAAAAAAATCAGATGAGTCTTTTTACTAGAATAAACTAGAGTACCCACACAACAAAGCAAAGACATTTTATAAACAGAATAATAAGGTGGTTATTGTCATTATTATTGTTTGTCCTTTGTTCTTGAAGAGGACCATGACATTAGGAAGGTGATATCATGACTTGCAAGGGAATTGCAGGGCACTCTCTCTTCCTGAGACAGCTGGGTCCAGTGGCAGGATATAGATCAATAACGAGGAAGGTCAAACAGCAAGTTTTTGTACCACTCGTCACCAAATACCACTTACTGAACCTCTAAGGCACAAGTTCTCAACATAGGGTATGTGTGGCTCTAGAGTATAGAAGAAGCTTGAGGGCTACTGAGCATAGTTCTAAAATAACTTTATTATTATACTGAAATGTCCCAAAAAGTAGTTGTTAAAGAAAAAAAAATTCTATGTGTTGAATAAAGATTTTTTAAATGAATATTAAATGCTTTTTGACTTCTTACATATATATGCATGCTAAAATTCTAGAATTTATTTCCTTTCATGTTAAGTAGGGGTTATGGGAAGGTTTACTGTAAAGAAAGGAGTGCATGGAGGGAAAAAAAATTGAGAAACCCAGCTCTAGACTCTGGAAATGGAGTCATCTCTCTCTGACTTCGTATTGTTTTTCAATACAACCTTGCAGTCTAGGGGATTGGAAATAAGTATTTGTCATGCTTGTCCTTCATATAACCTTTTAAACCTCAATGCTTCAATGGTGGTACATTTTAACAAATAATCAATGAAATATTGTAGAGAGATTTTTGCTCCTTCTCAGGACCTGCAAGATGGAAACATGTCCAGTTGCATCTTTCTAGTTGGGAGCTGTAGCATCTGCAGAGACAACCTGATGAGGCAAAATGTCTCCTGCTCCTACTTCTACACAGACCCAGTAGAACTGACTCATGTTTCAAGTTCTGGAGTGAATGAGGCATGGCTTCCCAATTGTTCCTTCTTTTAGGATCATAAGATCATAGATTTCTTCCCACTACCCTGCTCTTACTCTGGTCTACTTCTACTTTGTTTCATGCACCTCACTTTTGATGTTTAACTGGGAAGACAATGACTCACATAGAATTCTGGGATGTATTTCAGAGATTCCTGGACACTTCATACACACACACACGCACACGCACACACACACACACACACACATATATATATATATGTATATGTATATATACATACATACATACACATGCGCACAAACACACACACAGGATTTAAAAACATTAACTCCTACTAGACATTACATCTAATTAATTCTCAGTAATAGTTATGGATAATTGAAGTCAATTGGGAGAAGGGTCATCCTCTTAGAGAATAATTTCTTTCTCATGATAGAAAGTCCTCCTTCCCTTCCCGTATAGGCCCTTATTGACACTGATTACAATGAAACTGTGATTGAACAAAATGCTTGAGAATGAAATGTTCTTATTTAATCATCAAGTGAATGAAAAGTAAAGCAAATTTGCTTAAAACTTTCATTTCTTCAAATATAAAATATTTTTGACCAAAAGCTTCCCTCTCCATGGTTTCTTCCTTTAGTCCAATTTCTGATGAAGAATTGACCCTTTCCCTTACTATTTACTCTTGATTCCATTCCCTCATATCTTCCCTAGCCTATTGCCCCAACTTTCTTCACTTTTAACTCATCTCTCTCTAATTTTCAGTCTCTATATGATCTGCGGATTCTTTCATTGTTGTCCACATATTTGTCGAAGTCCCCCTCCCCCTCCTTAAAATATCCTCACTAGATCCCACCATCCCTTCAAACTATCATGATATAGCTTGATGTTTTGTTTTTAACTAACTTCCTTGTAAGACTTTTCTAAACTCAGTGCCTTCTCAATTTCTCTCAATGGAGGACATCTCCATGATTTTCCAATGGCTGTTCTGCATGCCAGAAATGTATACTTGCCTCATTCTGCCTCAAGAAATTCCTGGTTTTGGAGGGGCAGAGCCAAGATGGCTGCTTGAAAACAGGGACTCACTTATGCTCTTCCCCAAAACCCTCCAAACACCTGTCAAATTGACTCTAAACAAATTCTAGAGCTACAGAAACCTCAAAATAACAGAGGGAAACAAGTCTCTGGGCCAAGATGATCAGGATGGTGGCTGGGAAGGGTCTATCACATCATGCTGGGAGCAGAGTACAGTTAGCATGGGCCGTGGCAGGACAGACCAGGCCAGGAGTAGACCACCAGGTGGAGCAGCCCTAAGGGCTCTGAATCACTGAGCTGTGGCAGTCACCAGACTTCTCAAAGCACAAACATCAAAGGCAATGGAGCAGGTCAGCGGGAAAACTGCTGGATCTGGGTGACAGAAGTGCCAGTCAGGCCCCAGCCAAAGGGGCGGTAGAGGTGGGGCAGTGGGAGCAGCATCAGGAAGCTCGAGTGGCTGCTCTAGACCTCCAGCTGCAGCTCCTTCCAGAGCTCCAGCAGCAGCTGCTTCTAGCCTCAGGTCCGCACGGTGGAAGGAATCACACAGCAGATATGAGTGGGAGTGCAGAGAGTGCTTTGCTGGCACAGAGGCAGAGTTTTCTTGCTTTGCCCTCCTTGGATATGGGTCACGGTCCTGGTTGTTGCTTCTTGGGGGAGGAGGACCACTGTTGTGGCAGAGCTTGCAGTGACTGTGGAGTAGAAGTAGCTCTGAAAACAGCAGTGCAAAACCCCTGAAGCTTGGAACAAAGCATTCTTCACTCTGAAAGCAGTCATACCCCCCAAAAAGTTCAAAAGTCAAGTAATTGGCTGGGAAGATGAGCAAGCATCATAAAAGGACTCAGATTATAAAATCTTTTTTCGGTGACAAAGAAGCTCAAAACATACAGCCAGAAGAAGTCAACAAAGTCAAAGAGCCTACAAAAAAAGCCTCCAAGAGAATATGAATTGGTCTCAGGCCGTGGAAGAGCTCAAAAAGAATTTGGAAAAGCAAGTAAGAGAAGTAGAGGGAAAATTGGGAAGAGAAATGAGAGTAATGCAAGAAAATCATGAAAAACAAGTCAATGACTTGCTAAAGGGGACCCCAAATAATACTGAAGAAAATAACACCTTAAAAAATAGACTAACCCAAATGGCAAAAGAGCTCCAAAAAAGCCAATGAGGAGAAGACTGTCTTAAAAGGAAGAATTAGCCAAATGGAAAAGGAAGTCCAAAAGAACACTGAAGAAAATACCACCTTAAAAATTAGATTGGAGCAAGTGGAAGTTAGTGATGTTATGAGAAATCAAGATATTATAAAACAGAACCAAAAGAATGAAAAAATGGAAGACAATGTGAAATATCTCATTGGAAAAACCACTGACCTGGAGAATAGATCCAGGAGAGAATTTAAAAATTATTGGACTACCTGAAAGCCATGACCAAAACAAAGAGCCTAGACATCATCTCAAATTGAAAGAATCCACTGATAACCTCTTGAAAAAGATCCCAAAAAGAAAACTCCTAGGAATATTGTCGCCAAATTCCAGAGTTCCCAGGTCAAGAAGAAAATACTGCAAGTAGCCGGAAAAAAAAACAAAACAAAACAAAACAATTTGTGTATTGTAGAAACACAATCAGGATAACACAAGATCTAGCAGCTTTTACCTTAAGGGAGTGAAGGGCTTGGAATATGATATTCCGGAGGCTAAAGGAGCTAGGATTAAAACCAAGAATCACCTACCCAGCAAAACTGAGTATAATGCTCCAAGGGAAAATATGGCTTTTCAATAAAATAGAGGACTTTCAAGCTTTCTCAGTGAAAAGACCAGAGTTGAATAGAAAATTTGACTTTCAGACACAAGAATCAAGAATTCCATGAAAAGGTAAACAAGAAAGAGAAATCATAAGGGACTTATTAATGTTGATCTGTTTTGTGTACATTCCCTCATGGAAAGATGATGTGTGTAATTCGTGAGACCTTTCTCAGTATTAGGGTCATTGAAGGGAACATATATATATATATATATATATATATATATATATATATATATATATATATATATAGACAGAGGGCACAGGGTGAGTTGAATATGAAGGGAAGATATCTAAAATAAATAAAATAAAATTAAAGTATGAGAGAGGAATATATTGAGAGAGGGAGGAAGGGAGAGATAGAATGGGATAAATTATCTCACATAAAAGTGGCAAGACAAAGCAGTTATAATGGAAGGGAAGAGGGGGCAGGTGAGGGGGAACAAGTGAATCTTGCTCTTATTGGATTTGACTTGAAGAGGGAATATCTTACCCCACTGGAAAATAGGGGGAAGAGGATAAAAACGGGGGGATGTTGAAAGGGAGGGAAGATAGGGGGAGGAGGTAATCAAAAGCAAACACTTTTGAAAACAAGACAGGGTCAAGGGAGAAAATTGAATAAAAGGGGACAGGATAGGATGGAGGGAAATATAGTTAGTCTTTCACAACATGAGTATTGTGGAAGTGTTTCACATCATGATACATGTGTGGCCTATGTTGAATTGCTTGCCTTCTTAGGAAGGGTGAGTGGGAAGGGAAGAGGGGAGAGAAGTTGGAACTCAAAGTCTTAAAATCAGATACTCAAAAGAAAAAGTTGTTTTTGCATGCAACTGAGAAATAAGACATATAGGGAAGGGGGCATAGAAATCTATCCTGCCCTACAATAAAGAAAGGGGAAAAGGGATGTGGGGGAGAGTGGGGTGACAGAAGGGAAGGCTGACTGGGGAATGGGGCAATCAGAATATGTGCCATCTTGGAGTGGGGCGGAGGGTAGAAATGGGGCAAAAATTTGTAACTCAAAATCTTGTGGAAATCAATGTTAAAAACTAAAATGTTAAATAAAAAAAGATATGAGAGAAGTTTTTCCTTTATCTCTACTATATTTAAACTCCTATAGCATGTACTCCTATGGTATTCCTTAAGCTTCTATAGCATTTAGATAGCACAGCTAAATTTAATACTTAACGTATCACCTTCTATTGTTATTTTTTTCTATTTCAAATTTGTAATTCCTTTCTCTGTGAAGCTGGGAATTCTTTGAAGTCAGGACAGAGTCATGTACTGCTTTCTGCTATATGCCCCATAATACTCAGTCCAAGAAAGATTTGTCAAATTGAATTGAAAGCATGCTTATTATACTTTTTTAAACAGCCAGGTTGTGTGTGTGTGTGTGTGTGTGTGTGTGTGTGTGTGTGTGTGTTTGTTTTTAAATTTGGTGAACTTTTTTAATTAACTGAATAAAGTCAAGAATCTTTGGAAGTCTAGAAGACCAAATGTGACGAACTAGAGGCCACTCAATGAGCAAAGGTGCATGCCAAAGTTCAGCTGTAAGATGTGTAGAGAGGATAACAGATTGCATTTAGTTATTTAGCTGTTTAACTAAGTGTGGGGATTGTTTTGATTTCTTGGTTTTAAGCATCACATTTTGGAATATAAACTTAACTGAACTTGGACTATCGCAATAGAAATATTGAGTTGGATCATGACAGCAACCAGAGAATTATTTAATTCTTAGTAAAATCTTAAAGTCTGTTTCCCTTCTAAAATTATTTTTGGCATCTGTTTCATCACCAAGCTGCTAGGAATCTATAGTGAGAGAAAACAAGCAACAACAACCTCACAATATTTAATAAATGCGAACATATTGTTTATATTTTATATTTAAAATGTTGTACCTTCCCCCATAGTGTGTGACTAAAGCCCAGCTGGAATGAATTTTTGCCCAGTAGGAGAGTTGAATAATAGCTTGAGTTTTTCAGGTTCCCTCTTAAAGATACAACCAGTCAAGAGTATTCATAGTTATTTCTGACTTGTCTAATGCAACACCTCTTAGAAATTGATGACGAACAGGTGGAGCTTCCAGTTTAATTGTATGAGTAAAATTTCTCAAATACATTTGTCTATGAGCGTATGTGTGTGTGTGTATAGCAGAATTATAATTTTGGTAATGATTGAAGTGATATGTGTGATGAATATACTAATATATTTGATTGTTAAGAACTCCCTTTTCCAGCTTGTGAGTCAGAGGTCACAATGCAACTTGAAATGATCCATCAAACTTTGACAACTCTCACAATCATGCGTATCCTTGCGCCTGTGCATCTGAAATGAAGTGAATCGAAGACTCTAAGAACCTGTTCCCTCAGAGAACTCTGGTCCCGTGAGCAACCAACTAATAACCCCCAAAGACTTGAACAATGCTGTTCCCACAGAACTTCAGGACACCTGTACCTTAGTATTGTGGGATTTGTGTGCTGGTATTGGGAAACCACTCTGGCCCTGGGAATGATTGTTTGTAATCCACCTCTCCTCTCCCTTCCCTCTTGTGTTTTATGTACATGTACGTAATCTCTGCCTTCACTTCACCAAGGTGGAATTCTGATCAAGAGAATTCCTGATTTGCAAATTTGTTCCTCATAATGGCTACCTGATTACTGGCACTTTATCTCTGGCCTGCTGTTTTGTGTATGTATGTGTGTACATGCGCATGTGCATGTGTATGTATGTAAATGCATGTATCTGTATATATGTATATATACATATATGTATAAAATTATAATTTAGTAAAAAACTAGTATTAAGAAAAATTCCATTTAATCTACTTTGTAAATAAGAGGAGGAATGTCTACAAATGGTGATAGTAGCTGCCAGCATCTTCTCAGAGGTTTGGATTACTTTATGAGAGAGGTGGCAAGCTTCTAGGATAAGGGCCTATTGGCACACAGAAAGATAGTGTCACTATTGTACTCTGAAACTTGCCAAGGAAAAGGTTTTACTGGCAAATCACTCTCTAAGTTGTAGAACCCCTTCTTAATCTCTCAGAATTTATAGAAGCCATGACTGTATTGTGGTAACTGTTTCTGTGCTTTTGGATTTCCAATGTCCTTAATTTAACCAGTGGGTCAACAATTGGGGTATTGATTTCCTTGAGAAATCATTGTGCCCCTTATATTATTTTTTGGTATCACATTTTAATATGTAGTATAGTTGTGACTCCAGAGCCATCTTTACTGCTAGAAAAAGAAGGGTATTATGATTCTGTGAGCTTGGTTTATTAATTGCCGTATTATATTCTTAGGTTACTTATGAAAATACATGGTAATATGCCTGATTTATTTTTATTTTGTATTTTAGAATCATTGTTATAGGTTAATTGGCTCTATATTTTATAAGTTTGCATCACCATTACCAATAAAGATTTGTTTATATTGTTCTTCTGGGATTCTGATTACATTAAGAAATGATTAGTCTTAATTAACTTCTGAAGTTTATGCTAATTACTATCAAATACAACTTTGCATAAAAATTTAAAGTTAATTGGGATGTAAACGCATTTGTTATCATTCTTGATCATTAATTAGAGGATTATCAACTATACCTTTGCAAACGTTCATTTTGATTTCCTTAAATTAAACTCAACCAAGAAGCCACTGAATATTTGAAAGCATGTTAGTTAATTAGTAACCCAGGGTATGGTTTGACCAGATTTCCCTATATTATTTTTCCTGTGAACTGAACTATCTTCTCTTCACCATTTGCCCTCTGGGTAATAATTCTGTGTTTACATTACAGGATAAAAATTAGTTGCTGAAGGTTGTGGGTGCATTTGTCATATAATGTAGCCTCATTTAACTTTCATGTACTGCAGTCCCGAGTCCTTTCCAAGGTGTAAAGTTCCCTGATCCCTTTTAATATTGTAATTTCATTCGGTCTCTCCTGGGTGAGGTGATAATGATACTTCCACCTACACACTCCTGGGTGTTGTGGCGATTGATGACCCCTCTCCCCCTTTCCCCAGCACTTTCCTTTTTCATTTCACAATACATCTTCCCAGATATTGAGGTAATCCAGTTTCTTGGACAGGATGAATAGTATATAACCCCTTCATTCCCAATTCCTTTGTCTCCCCTCCTCACCCACGTCCTTGCCACCCAGGGCCAGCTCCTACTGGCTATTCCTCAGTTCCATTTTGTATCTTGATTTTCTAGTTCGGAGATGCAGCGCAAAATGTTTCTGGCAGTAATTGCCAATGACTCTCATTGCTTCCACATGAGCTACCTTCTCTTAACACCTACCTTTCCTGCCCCCCACGCTGATATAGAGGTTGGAATAGACCTGGTGTGCTGAATTTTCCATAGAAAGACTTTTACTGCACCATCAGATTTAGTGCTTCTTCCCATCTACTCTAAAGATCAAGCTTTGTAACTACTTAACCATGCTTTCTCTTATCTACTTGGTTTTTCAATCATCTCTTTCCCACTTCTCTTCTCCTCAGTTAACATTTTTTTTTTATCTATTCGTGCAGTCATTCTTTCACATCCACCTAACTTCAGATTAGGGCTAGGGATGGGGATGAGGATATGGGATATGTGGGTAAGATATGGATACATGTTTAAGATAGGAAAGGGACTGGACCTGAGATTCCATCAGTATAGGGAAGTACTGGTCAAGGAAACACTTTCCAATCAATGCAGGTTGGCACCTTGTAATAACAATAGCTAACAATACTGATAAATTGTTAATGTCTGTATAGTATTTATTATGTGTGCTACTGTGCTAGCACTCTACAATTATTATCCCCTTACAACAACCCTGGGAGGTAGCTGTTCTTATTATCTTCATTTTACAGATGAAGCAACTGAGGCAAACAAGGGTTAAATGTCTCACCCGGAGTCACACAGCTAGTAAGTACCTGAGGCCAGATTTGAATTCAGGTCTTCCTGACTCCAGGCCCAGAACTATCTGTTGTACCTCCTAGCTGTACTTTATGCCTTAGAAATCGTCTAGAGCAATGAGAGATTAAGTGTCTTTTCCAGGATCCCACAAAATGTCTGTATTAGAGACAGGATATGAATCTAAGGCTTTTTGATTTCAAGTCTGATTGTATATCCACTAGGCCACCTTATATCTAACTTATCAACTCAGAAATTCTTTTTCTTTTTCTTTAACCCAATGCAGTTGAATTTCCTATTCTTTCTCTTTGTCCAAACTTATTTTTAAACTTTCTCTGAAAAAATCCATTGTTCAAAATATCATTTTATTATGTCACTACCTTATACTCCCTGTAGCTTTTTATCCTTTGGACATCATATGCAATCCAATTTACTTGGCATTCAAGACCTTCCAGCTGCCTGCCACCTACTTGTGAAAGCTCTTTGCAGCCTTATTTCTTGTTGCTCCCCAAAGACTTCCAACCACAGCCAAGCAAATCTGCAATTTATCTTTCACAAGTGATTTTATCATTCCCACTTGTGTGTATGCTATGCCCCTTATCACGAATGCCCTTCCCTCCTCCACAATCTGTCACCAGCAGTTCATCCTTTGGCAAACTTTTTCTGATTCTCACTCCCACACCTTCATTGCCTCTTTACTCTTTGAATATGATTTAGAATAATATAATTTTGGAAATAGATGGGACCTTAGATATCATCTGGTCCAACCCCCATACCTTAGGTGACTTGCCCAAGGCCACACAGTTAGTTACAGAGTCAGTACTAGAACCCAAGTGATCTACATAAACAGTTCATTACAATACCTGATTGCTTATCGTTGTTGTGGCTTGCATGTAGTAGCTACACCATAAATATTTGTTAGAATGAACTGGAGATTTTCTGAACTAACTGCTCCCCTAAATCATGAATGGTTTGCTTTCAAGTTTCTCAATCAATTCATGAGGTCTAGAGTTGCAGAGTTAGAAGAATACTTACAGTTCATGTAGTTCACCTCCTATTCCTTATGTTTTGGATGAGAAACCTCAGACTCAGGGAGATTAAGAAATTTCCCATAGGTCACGTAGGTAATAAAAAAGAACAGCCAGGATTAGAATCCAGGTTCCAGTCCTCTTTCCACTTCAATCTTAGTGCTAGAACTGATTTCAGTGATGCAATAAGCTTTTTAACTTGCTGGGCCCATTTTACTGGGGAGGGATTTTTTAAAGTAATGAAGCAATTGCCAAATATGTAATGCTTCTACTAAGGAGTAAAAAGTGCTGATTGTTGTTCAGCTGTGGTCAATTGTGCAGTGGAAAAGGGAGGGAAGTTGTTGTTAAGTCATGTCCATTTTTTTGTGTCCACATTTGGGGTTTTCTTCACAAAGATGCTGGAGTGGTTTGCCATTTCCTTCTCCAACTCATTTTGCAGTTGAGGAAACTGAGACAAAGAGGGTCAAATGATTTGCCCAGTGTCACACAGTTAGTGTCTGAGAGTAGATTTCAACTCTGGTCATCCTGACTGTAGGCCTGGCCTTCTATCCACTGTGCCACCTAGCCGCCTATAGGGAAGGAAGTGGAGTGTAGGAAACATAGCTGTTCACAAATGTGCAACATATGTTGTACTGGGAAGGGGCCTTCTAGATCTTCTAGTCTTATTCTCTCATTTTATACATTAGGAAACTGAGGCTTAATGTGATTAACTAGTTTGTTCAAAATCACACAAGAAGTAAGTAGCAGAGCCAGGGTTTGAACCATGGATTTGGAATGCCAATCTGGGGTTTTTCTCAACCTGCCTTGCTTTGATATACTTAAAAAATCACACAAGGATACACAGAGAAGAGGAGAGAGCTGGACAGTGGACTGGTAGTGGCCAGGGTCAGATGGAATTAATCCAAGAAGGCTTTGTGGAGTTGATGATCCTTAAACAGAATTTTTAAGAAGGACATTTTTTCCCCTCCTGAGGAGAGTGAGAAGGACATCTTCTTCAGGAAGAAAGTTATAAACAATAGCTTGAAGGTGAGAAAGGGAGCAGCAGGTAATGGTAAGTAGATTTGCCTGTCTATGACACATTGGGGCAGGGATGGGGAGATAAGTGGAGTAAGGTCATTGGGGACCTAGTAGTGAAAGAACTTAAAGTCAATTATAGGCATTTTAGATTTGATATAAAAAACTAAATGGAAGTCCTGGCAGCTACTGAAAAATGGCCTGACAGAGTTGAAATACTGCTACTTTTATAGTATTTTCTATGCACTGATGTCTTTACATGCAACATATACAGTTCAAAACGAACTCTGTCCAAGCAACATGGATTCTGTGCTTTCCTTTTGGACTTCTCAGTTTTAGAAGATTATCTTATTAAGGACGCTCGGACAGAAACTCATCACAATACCCTTTAATTACAAAACTGCTCTTCAGTAATGCCTAAGGAATGTTTGGTCCCCTTTCCAGGGGCTGTTCTTTCAAGAAGGCAATATAGATTGTGATGGAAAAAAGAATTGGGATTTTTAAAACCTGGGCTCACTACCCTGCCTCACTGCTTACTAATTATGCGACTTTAGGCAATTCACTTAACCTCTCTGACCCTCTTTTTCCTCAACTGTGAAATGGGGATGATAATGCTTAGTATCTAACTCCTGAGGTTATCTTGACAGTCAAAATAAAATAATGTACACAAAGTGCTTTTTAACCTGGAAAATATAGCAGATAGGCACTGCTGTTGTCCACATCATCATCATCATCATCATCATCATCATCATCATCATCATCATCGTCATCATCGTCACCATCGTCATCTCATCAGTACCAACACCATCATTTTCTTCCTCATCATCTTTGTTGACATTTCTATCATCATAGTCATACTCAATGGTGGAACAATTAATTAATGACAAAATACACCCACAGCTCATTTTCTAACTTCTGGTCCAGTGGTCCCTCAATAGTGCCTCAGTGATTTAGAGAATTTCACAATTTGAAAATGACCTTCAGTAGTGAAATTGCATTTTACAGTAAAATGACTAATGAATCATGGCTATTAAAAACATTAAAATATTCAGTATAAAAAATGAACTCTACATGCAGCCAAACTTCCAGATGAAAAAGGATCCAAAATTAGACAATTTGAGCTATTCCAAAAGCTAGATATTCTCAGAAAAAGACAAATATTTAGCTAAATTTGTCAGTTTTCAGACATATGCTTGCTATTGTCTAGAAACAATGAATTGTTTCTCAGTAACTTAATACTATCTACCCATTGACTTTCTTATCATGGACTACTAATCCTCTAACTCTTTGATCTCATCTCTCTGGTTAATCCCTCTAGTATCTAAAATTGCAACTTACTCACACCTTATCCTGTGCAATTCTTGTCAGTGTCCTTCCATGAATCTGCCACAGATGATTTACCAAACTTGCCATGGGCTTTATGTTTATTTTTATTATTATTATTATTTTTATGGCAGGTATTAATATTAGATCTTTTGGTATTTATGAATACTATTTAATCCATGGTTTTGTTACCTCACTGGCTTGCTTCCTTTTCTGGTCATGTATGGCATTGGTTATGTCTTTAATTCCATTTTCTGTCACACAGTGCATTGTTGTAATAAGCCAGAAGAATGAAAGCTCTTGCAGTCCTACCAAGTTAGCAAGGCTTATAGGGATGGGCCTTGATGAGAGAATATGTCTGAAAAGCTGCCTAAATACCTAAGTACAAAATTCCTAAGTGGCTGGTAAATGATGAATTCGTTGTCCACATAGACTTAAATTGTTGCTGGGATTATTTATTATTATTATTTTATTATCAGTTTATGTTAACACCATGTTTTTTTTTTCTATTTTTTAGATAATAAAATCAGGTTTTACCAAACATTGGAATTTTTGTAGGTTTTCTTTTGTAAAATTATTTTATAAAGTATGTGTTGAGGGTCTTTGATTTCTTGATATGGAAACTCTCCCCACCAAATTCAAAACAAAACCCATCCATAAATTAGCAAGTAATTCTTAATGAGTTTCCTCAGGTTTAGAGAAGGGTTATGTGACTTCCCCACTGTCAGGAAGCTTAGTAAGTATTAGAAGGAGGATATGTACTCTGTGCTCTTCCCTAAATCAAGTGTAACATTCCAACCTTTGGATCAGTTTCCTTTCAAAGTATGTAGAAATATATTAAATAAGTTTGCAATTAAGAGTGTTCTCCAAGTACTACATAGCAAAAATGTAAAGTACTAGATAACATAAGCAGAGAGTCAATATTGTTAGGCTCTTCAAAATGTGATTTTAGTACATAGCTTTTATGATTTTCCTCTTGAGCCAGCAAATGTTTAGGAAGAAGTCAACCAGAGGCTTGAGAGATACTTGAAGCCTGCCAAAGCAATTTGGTTGTTTTATGTTTGAATTCCCTAAAGAAAAGAAATGTAAGGGATGCTACAGGAAATATCATCTGCTGCCTTCTTCCCCCAGGGAAACTGCTCTGTGAAACTACCTCTCCTTTACTTTGTTTGATTGACACCTTATGACTTGTCATATCAGTCCAGCTGTTCGATGTTATAATCCTTGAAGATCCCACTCCATCTGTTGGCAGTACTGTAGTGAGCAATTGAGTTATCTTAACAGAAGTTATCATAAATATATGGTGCAGGATCTTCCTTGTCATGATCACCTTTGACGTTGCCAAATTTTAGCCATATAAACATTAGGTAATCCATTTGGCTTCTTATTTAGAAAACAATCTGCCAAAATCTAGGTTTCCCTTTTTATTTCTTTTAAAAATTTCCTAAGGAATGCTAAACTATCACATGATATTTCCTGAAGTTCTTCTTTTTAAAGTTTTGACCTCTATCCCTGACACTGAACTGAATCAAATTAAATAAGCATTCATCATGTAATAATCATAATAAATAATTTTTGAATATGTTTCCTAATTTGATCCTTACAAGAATTCTGTGAGATAGGTGCTATTATTCTCCCGATTTTCCACATGAGAAAACTTAAGTTGTCCAGCTATTATGAAGTTTCTGAGGAAGGAATTGAATTCAAGTTTTCTGGAATCCAAAGCAAGCACTCTATCCATTATACCAGCCTGGCAAAATATTTAATCCATGTAAAATATAAAGTTCAGGGGCAGCTAGGTGGCACAGTGAGCAGAGCACAGGCCCTGGAGTCAGGAGTACCTGAGTTCGAATGCGGCTTCAGACACTTGACACACTTACTAGCTGTGTGACCTTGGGCAAGTCACTTAACCCCAATTGCCTTGACTTCCCCCCTGCAAGAAAAAAAGAAAAAAATATAACATTCATTTAAAGTACGGCATCAATCCAACGATATCTTGTCCTACCAAGAGAGACTTTCTTGATGAAAAGTTTGAATGGTATGTTAATAAAAAATTATTATTTTTTAGTACCTGAAAAGGCAAGGACTAGGATTAAAAACTACTGGGAGGTAGAAGTCCTGCTTTTAATGAATAGATAAGGGCCATTTGTGAGCAGCATATTGTTTGTATGGAAATTTGGCTGCTAAATTGCTTTCTTTCCTCCTCTACAAACTTTCCAAAAGAAAAAGCAGCCTATTCCTTAATCTTTGCATTAATGACTTACTTAGCAATTGTTATTTCATTAAATAGGAAAACCTTTAGCTTGCCCTTTTAAAAATTATAATTAATATTAGCTAACAGTCATATGGCTATTTAATGTTTGCAAAGGCTTACAAGTATTTAGGGAGGGAATTGACACCACACATACATCAATAAACCAGCCTCTTTAATTGGGTTAAGAAGTAATAGCCTGATTAGTTAACCAAACAAAATAAGCAAGACCCTGGAGTTAGAGGGAGATATTTCAGCAGTTGTTCAGTCTTGTTGTGGAGAATGGTTTCGGTGGAAAGAGAAAATTTCCTCCTTGTCTTCCACCTTCCTCTGCCTCCCCCTGCCAATCTGCATTGGTCTTGTCACTGAGGAGAATGGACCAGTTCAGGAAATCAGGCATCCATCAGAGAGCAGAGAGATATACCCAGGCAAAGACATAATCATAGAGAAAGGATCAGCCATACTAAGGAGCAGAGATAGACATGCTGAGGACAAACACAGGCACAGAAAGATAGCCACTTGAGGGATTTTCCTACAAACTTGGGTTCTGAATACCAAAAATTCACTTTGAGGAAACATGGAGCCCACAATGAGATAGTAAAGTAAGCCGGATATTTTGAGGGGAGATATCCAACCCATGGGGGGTTGGCCAGTGTAGATGGATACAGGGCAGTCCACTAAGGTTGTAGATGGGTGGAGCTGGACTCCCCTACTGTGTACCCTCTTCCCAACCAACAAAATCTGGTGGAATTTTACTGGATTCTTCTGGGTTTAGCAGTATTAGGCAGTGGGAGAAGGGAGGGAAGAAAATAGACTTGGCCACTGGCACCGATTCGTGCTATTAGGTCAAGAAAGACTCCTGAAGAATTGGAAGCTGGTTGATATTCAAGATGGGGCTTTTGGACTGTTATGGTTGTTGTTTGTCCTTCATTCTCAAAGAGGACCTTGACATCAGGAAGGTGATGCCGTGACTTGCAAGTGAGCCTCACAAGATGGGCATTGGCTCAGGGCCTTGTGTCAGCTGTTATAGCTATAGTTAAGTCTTATTCTGAAACGGTGACACAGTTTCCCTGTCAGGGTTTTTTGAGCTTCTTCACTGGCGTTATTACAGGGAGGAGTAGCATCAGGGAGAGTGACCCATGGTGGGAGAGAGAAGTACCCGCTCTGCAACTATAGACACCCCGTGCTTCAGCATACCAGAGAGCTACACCTAAGGAGGAATTTCATGAGGTCTCCCTGAAGAAGAAAAAGACTTCTAATAAGAGCCATAAGTTGCCTCCTTGCCACATGTATTGTTCGCATGTATGCCTCATTCTCCTAGTACTTCAAGTTTCTGCTCAGTCTGGGCCTGTGTATATTTGTGACTTTTCATCAATGTGGAACAGGTGGATAAACCTGAGTACTTGAAGTTTTGGGGAAACCTGCCCTCTCCAGATAAAGTAACCTCAGAAGACAAAGAAAGAGAGTTCTGGGGCTGTGTAAATAGAAACCCTCAGTCTGTACTTCATTCTCCTCCTAACAGGCTGATTTTACCTTGAAGGAGTTCTCTGCCAACTTAGAGATTTAATGCCAATGCACGATATTCTGATGAGATTAAGCAACTTTCCCATGTGAACAAAGCTGACCTTGGCAACTCCTATGATCCCAAAGCTTGCACATTTCCTCCCCCACCCCATTTCCATTCCGCAGGGCAATGCCAATGGTGCTGATTGGCTTTGTATTCTAATAGAGGCTCAGAACCTATTAAAACACAAGCTGTACCCCACAAACAGAAGCTGCTATGATGGAGCAGTTTTGCTTAGTGCATAATAAATGTATTTTCCTTTCAGTCAGGCTATTGACTTTTTGCAGACCTCATGAAGGCTGAGATTCTAACTGGAACCCAGTCTGTGAAGCTCTAATCAATAAGGACCTTTTCTTTGTCTACTTTTGGGAAAATATGGCCCAGACATTTTGAGGAGAATTTTTTAAAACTGCCATGCCATCTTAGTAAAGTTTTTTTTTTCTAAAACATAATTCAAGCTATTGGTTATTTGTTAAGAGGAAATACAATTGAGCACATACATGAGCTTTAGTACTAGAAAACCCAGCCACTCAGGGCTACTCCTAGAACCCTGGAAGGAATAGTCAACTACCCTCTGGAAACCCCAAAATACTGGTGCAGTGAGAGATTGAGGAATTAGCCCAGAGTGGGTACTACACGTATGGCAGCTCATTTGATCCTCATAACAACTCTGGGAGGAAAAGTACTACTGTCTCCATTTTACAGATGAGAAAACTGAGGCTAAGCATTTGAGTGACTTGCATAGAATCACAGAATTGTTAAGGGTTTGAAGCAGATACTTCTACCTCCTCCCTATTGGTGAAGGGTCAAACTCTTGACTAGCTCTTTAGCCATTATAACACCTAGCTGTACCATTAATTCTAAACCCAATGGAGTCTAATGAACTCTTATGAAATAATACTGTACAATTGTATAGTACTTTATATGCTGTTTTCCATAAAAAAATTAATACTTCCAATCTTTGTTAGGAGGAGCATAAAAATCTTTTACATCTTCTGTAGGTACTTTGATGCTACCATCTATGGAGTTTTATGGTACATTTTCCTATATTGATTTTGATTTCTGGAATGAGGAGCTAACATTGACTTTCACTATACCAAATTATAATATTGTATCTAATACTATGATAGAAAAATATTTTAAGTATTTGAGGTATTTTAAGAAAACATGTTCAAAGAAAGACTACTGAAAATACAGTTTCCCTCTCCCATGCCCCTGAAACCACAGAAAACAAAATATTTTTCTTAGTGCCAAAGTGGTTACTGAAGATCTTAGAATAATTATTATGTATGTGTTAGAGTAACTTTTCAAAGTTTTGCATATCTCTCATTGGATGGGATTAACAGCAGATATTGAAATGCAGACAGATGTTAATTTAGTCAGGAGTCCCCTGTAGTTCAAAGAAAAAAAAGATGTTGAGTGTTCATATTATAAAAGAAAACAAAAAAAATCAAGCTTAGGAATGAATTAAACTATCTATGGATAAGGTAGGCATTTGTTACTTTCAAAGAGAAATTCTGTGGGTAGTTTGAATTACATCTGAGGAAATGAAGAGGAGTTCTATTGTGTACCAAATAATTATCACAGGAATGTTTAAATTAAACTGTGAAATATTTCAGCAGATAAAAGTCTTCTGTGGATTTGAATTGCATTACCATCTAGCAGAGACAGATGACTATCTAATGGAAAAATGAAGGAAAGGAATCTATGAGATAGACTCAAGGTGTGCAGTTTCAGACTCACAAAACTATTTCCACACCATGAATAAACAATTCATGAGGAAAGCTCTAGCTAATGGAGGATGGTTAGTGAAATCTCCATGTGGTGGAGACAAATGAGATTTGTGGCCACTTCAGTGATTCACACCTCGAGTTCTGAACTTTGGGCTAGCTTTCCGCTACGCCAAGGCATAACAGAGAGTAATAAGAATTGCAAAGGGAGGAATTTATACAACTTCAATGGTTCAGAAGAAAACAGAAAAATGTAATAAAAGAGGACTTGGTATTTGTATCTATATCATTTACCTTCATCAATGAGAGAAGTGAGCAAACCACTCTGTGGTGACAAGAATCTAGTTAAAAGTATTCTGAATTTGGATGAGTTACGGGCCACTAGAGCATTATGAATGTGGGGGAAACCTCTTACTCCAAAGTAAGCTTATGTAACTTATTCACCACTGGAGTATTCAAAAGCAGCTGGGGTTTGTTTAATCTGTATTGAAGCATCCAGTCCATGCTGTCTACCTCAGCATCAAACCTCACAGTTATGAATATTGATCTGCCCACCATCCAAAGCCAGTTAGCTTCTTGGACCAAGATGGTCCCCTGGAATTAAGTTACTTAAACATGCACCTTCATATCTCCTCTGGACCAAAGAAGGGAATTTGGAATGATAGGAGGGGACAAACAATTATATCTACTACATTACATGCTCTAAATAAACTTGAACTCAGGTCAAGGGCTTGTGATGTATGTTCCTTGGAACCTCCAAATGAGACTTTCAGGCCATTTGTGTGAAGCCTCTTCAATCTGAATTACTGAATTTCTCTTTTTATAGCATCCCTGGGAAAGAGGTAGCTAGCTTCTGCTTTAATATTTCCAGGGAGAGAAACCTCACTATTTCTCAAAGATATCCCATTTCATTTTTGCATAGCTGCCATTCTTACGAAGTTTTTCTTTACTTTGAACCAAAGTCTTCCTCCTTGTGGGGCAACTAGATGGCTCAGTGGATAGAGTTCTGGGCCTGGGGTCAGGAATATCTGGACTCAAATTTGGTCTCAAACACTTATTAGCAATGTGACCTTGGGCAGGTCACTTAACCTCTGTTTGCCTATGAGGCAGCTAGGTGACCGAAGTGAACCTGGAGTGAGGAAAACCTGAGTTCAAATCTAGCCTCAAGACACTTACCAGTTGTGTGACTTTGGGCAAGTCACTTAACCACCGTTTGCCTAAAACCACTGGAGAAGGAAATGTCAAATCATTACAGTATCTTTGCCAAGACAGCTCCTTGGAAAGCATAGTCCATGGGGTCACAAAGACTCAGATCCAATTGAATCTGCTGACCAGCAACTGTAACTGCCTCCCATTATCCTGCCCCTGGATTAAATTTTGAGAAATCTAATATCTTTTCTACATGACAGTTCTCTAAATAGTTAAAAAGAAGCAATCGTATCTTCCCCAAGTAGTCTTCCCCAAGATTAAACTTGTCTGCTTTCTTGAACTGATTCTGGTACGGTATGGTTGGGAATTCTTTTACTCTTTTTTTTTCTGCCTCAGCTTGTTAGAGGTCATCATTAAATTGGACACCCAGCATTCAAGGTGTGGTCTGACTGGAGCAGAGTACGACAACATTATCCTAACCTTCCATTCAAAATTGACTGTGTGGTTGATGTAACAAATGGTGTGTGGCTTAGAACAACTGAAACTGAGTTACAGGATTGTTTTGTTTTGTTATGTTTTTTTACTGAAGAAGATATAGAGTAGTAGCAATTCAGAACCAGGAACCTTGGGATATGTTTTAAAATAAGTTTATTATGTCTTATGTCTCTGTGTCATAGCCATTTATGGATCTACTTCTGTCACCACCGTCATGAACCAACATTTCAGCAAAAGCACCTAATCATAGTAAGGTGCATTCCATCATCTGTGACCCAAGATCACTAAAACTAGTCATTGCAATTTCAAATTATTGGCTTCTCGTTTACTCAAAGCTCAGCTTCCTTTTAGTTTTCTTTTTGTTTATAATACTACAGGCATTTTGCAGATTTTCCTCCTGTTTCTGCTTATTTTACCTCTGTCAGTTATTACTGGCTATCATATTTTCTCTAAAATTCTTCTTTCTTCTTAGGATTGCCATGATATTCCATTATCGCATTTTAATATCTCAGTTTATTCAACCATACCTTAACCTGTAGGAAACTACTTTGAATCTAGTTTGCTTGTTTATGTGCATACACATGGGGCTTTTCCTTCTTTCTCAAGATATATACCTAGTATTGCTATCATTGTATCTAAGGATATGAAGTTAATTTTCTTAAATATTCTAAATTGATTTCTAGAATGGTCAAACCATTTCATAGTTCTACCAATAGTTTATTAGTTTAATAGTTTATTTGCACAATATTCTTTCCTCTACCCCCTCCCCTGGTAACTTATTTTTAATATATCATATCTTCTTAGCCAATATATTGGATATGAAGTAAGAATTATTTTAGTTTTCATTTCTCTTATTATTAATGATTTGTAAGATTCACTAATGTGATTTTTGACAGTTCAGAATTCTCCTTTTGAAAACTGTGTGTATCCTTTGGCCAATTATAGTCCTAATTGAGGAATGGTTCTTGGTCTTAGGTAATTGTTCAGTCTCCTATGTATTTTAGATGTAAGATTTTTAAAGACTAATTTAATATAAGCTTTTCTTCCTCAATTTAGTTTCTCTCCTTATTTGGTTGTGTTGTTTTGCTATAAATGAAACCTCTTTTTTAATGTATTTGACATTGTCTATCTTTTAGAATTCCCTGTATTCCTTGTTTAGTTAAGAACTTTCCTCCTAGCTGTATGAAATGAACTTACTTCTACTCTCTTCCAATTGTTTTTTTTAAATTATGCAGTCTTTTGTATTTAAGTTATATATATTTGGAATAATCACGGAAAATAGGAGAGATGAGACAAAACTGAGGAAGGACAATGTTTGAAGAATGAAATCTAAGTTCAAGGCTAGTGGCTTTATTTCAATGTCTAACAAACAATCTAAAATGCATAATTAAAGAGGTGGCTAGTAAACATGGTGAAAAATGGTGAGCACAAAGAGTCGGAATGGCTTTAGCAAGAAAAGATAATGCCATACAAATATCATTTCCATTTTAATAAGGTCAGCATACCGTTAGCACAAGAGAGGTAATGCTATAGTCACATTTTAGTGTAGAAATTATCTACATTTTTAAAATATATTTGACAAAGTCTCCTTTGCAATTGTTATGAAAAATATGGAATGATATAAGCTAAAAATGGTATCTTTATTTGGATTTACAACTCTGAATGGTTAGACCCAAGAATACTTATTAATAGCTAATAGAAGGGGGTCTCCATGGAAATGTCTTAGGAATCTGAACCTGACTTTGCGATGCTTTAACATTTTTATTAGTGCCTTAAAGTCATACATAGTATCCTTATCAAATTTGTGATACAAATCAGGATTCAAAAAGATCTTGATGGGGAAGTCTGAGCTAAATTAGATAAGATGAAATTTAAATTTAAAATAAATGTAAAATCTAATCATTCAAAAAATCAGAATCAGAGGCACATGACAGGGAATGAAAAGCTAGATAGCAGTTTGTCTGATAAACAGATCTGGAGGTTTTAATGGACTCCAAGCTTCATGAGTCAGTAGCGTGATATGGCAGCCAATAAAATAAATATTCTTTTAGACTGCAGTGAGGAAGACATTCAGAAATAAGGAAGTGATAGCCCTATCATATTCTGTGATAATTAAAATACATCTTGTATTAGGAGGGCAGAGTTTATAATCTCAAAGAGGATCATAAACATGTCTGAAACGTTCGGAACCGCCGGATATAAGAAACTCTCAAAGTAGAAGGCAAAAGAATCAGAACATATATTTAGGCTCCACAGTAACCAACCCATGAACCAGCAACCCCATTTTGATATATTGATCAAAAGCTTCCAGGCCCAATAAGTACGCCTTGAAAGAGTAACCAGGAGGCTACAGAGAAGCATGATTGCGTAAAGCAAAATCATGCTTCCCCCTCTATGGTAATAAGATTACCCACTGGCCTGAAGTCTTTGTTCAGCTTCCTCCCGTAGGTCAGCTCTGCTACTGGCAGCTCCTGCTTCAGCTGTGGCTGTGGCTGTAACTGTAACTGTAACTGTAACTGTAACTGTAGCTGTAACTGTAGCTGTAACTGCCTCTGGCTCCAACGGGAGCTGCTTTTAACCATCCAGCTTCTGCGGGGGTGTAAGGTACGCCGGGGAAAGCACAGGTTCTTTCAATCTGCTTAAGCAAGGTGAAGGGGTTGACCAGAAAAGCACAGGTTCTTTCCATCAGCTTAAGCAAGGGAAGCAAGGTGAAGGGGCCGACAAGCTTACTCCAGTCCAAGATACAAACAGCATTCAGTTCAGGGGAAAAAGCCAAACTAGTCAAGGGCACTTGTTGACTAAGTGCTGAGGAGCCCATTTTTGGTTGCCAATACACATCTACAGTGTTGTCTTCAATTCTTGGTCTCATATTTAAGAAAACATCAATGAACTGGAGTGTGTCAGGAAGAAAGGGCTACCAGGGTAGTCCAGTGTCTTCTGTTTATGGCAAATGGCAGTTAACTGAAGGAAATTACTATAGTTAATTTGGAGAGGAGAAAAACTCAGGAGTACCATGATACAGGGTTTCAAGTATCACTCTCATGTAGAAAAGGGATTAAACTTTGGCATTACGGGGACAGGGGTGCAAAACAAGGAGCAATGAGCCAAAGCTGAAAAGAGGAAATTTTATACTTTCCTTTTTAGGAATAAAAATCCTGAGTATATTTGAGGGAGAAGTAGAATGCCTTAGGAGTAGGTATTGTTGTTTAGTAATTTTTCAGTTGTGTCTGACTCTTATGACCCTGTTTGGGATTTTCTTGGCAAAGATACTGGACTAGTTTGCCATTTGCTTTACTAGCTCATGTTTACAGATGAAGAAACTGAAGCAAACAGGGTTAAGTGACTTGCCCAGGGTCACACAGCTAGTAAGTGTCTGAGATCAGATTTGAATTCAGGAAGATGAGTCTTTCTGACTCCAGGCCTGGCATTTTAAACACTGTGCCACCTAGCTCCCCCAGGAACAGGTAAGTTTCCCTTAACAAAAGACCTTCAAGAAGACATTTAATGATGCCTTACTGGGTGTGTTTGAAAAAAAATCTCATTTGGGTTTTTAATGTTGACATTAATTATTAATGTTATCATTAATAATAGTACCATCAGTCAGTCAGTCAAATAGCTTTTATTAAGCACCTACTATATTCAAGGTATTGTGTTAAGTACAGAAGATAAAAAGAAAGGCAAATGACAACACTTTTCTCAAGGCGCTCACATTCTAAGGGGCCACCAACTGGCCCATCAGTCATTTCATGTGGAAGCTAAGTGATAGAGTGGATAGAGCACTGGACTTGGAGTCAGAAAGTGCACAGTTTAAATCCTGCCTCAGATAATGACTAGCCTTGTGACCCTGGGCAAGTCATTTCACCTTTTGCTCCCTCAGTTTCCTCATCTGTAAAATGGGGACCTACCTCTCAGTGTTACTGTGAGGGTAAAATGAGAAAAAGTGCTGTATAAATATTAGCTATCATGATCAATGATGAGATAAAGATAATGATGATGAAGGACTGAGAGGAATCTGATTCACAAGACAAGATGGGATGGTAAAGATAAGCAGCAGCTTGAAAAGCTTCTTGGCACTTGGTGGGGCTTCAGTGAAGTGACATGGCGTATCAGTAAGGCAATAAACACATCAGTGATAATCGTGAATATGCCTATGTCGTTCTGTATCGCAAAGTATGAGAGACTCTCCGTAAAGGAGGTAGAAAAAGTGTAGCATTTATTCAGACACCAGAGAACCATATCCCACAAGCCATTTATCCAGTCTATCAGAGCAGTAAAACATTCAATACACAATATCACAACCTGGAGCCTCACCATCCCAAAACCTCTCTGACCCCCTGCTGGGGTCTTCCCAAAAACAAACTCACAGTACGGCTAAGGCACCGTCTGCTCAGCTCTAACTATCATGACAGTGGCCATTAGCAGCCAAAACTACTGCTCTCTCCCTCTCCCTCCCTCCCTCCCTCCCTCTCTCTCTCTCTCTCTCTCTCTGCATTTCCTGTGACATAACTTCCTTTTCCTGTCAGGAAGCTCCTCCCATCACATGTGACTTAGGCTTCCCATGAAGTAAGCAGGTCACATGACTTATTAATGACTGGGAAAGATCTTCAAATCTAAATTGTATTTATTTGAATATATAAATAGAAATGTTCCTAGGATCATAGGCTTGAGACTTGCAAGGGACCTCAATAGTTATCTAGTAAAATTCCAACTTTTTTTTTTTGATGAGAAGACTAAAGCCAAGGAAGGGGTGCCATCGTTAGCAGAACAGAGTATACATATTTCCATTTTATAGTACTCAAGGCTTCATTTTTCATCTTAAGTTTTATGGTTGTTATTTCGATACTTTTATTATATTTTCTTGGTCTCATCTATAATAGAGTTCACGATGAGTACTTGGGAAAGAATGCAGCCTTTAGCAGATAAGAGTGATGTATTTTCTGACGTGGTTTCTGGAAATGCATTATGGGAAAAAGAAGAGTAAAAACAGCAGTAATGTGTGGACATCATTAATTAGCATTTATATAGTGCTTTAAAGTTACAAAGTTTTTTTTTTTTATTAGTATTATTTTATTTGATCCTCACACCCTGGGAAGAAGGTGCTATTATTATCCCCATTCTAAAGAGGAGGAAACCGAGGAAGACAGAGGTTTAGTGACTTTGCTCAGGGTCACATGGTGTCTAAAACCAGATTTCCACTCAGATCTTGTTTACAAGTCCAGCATTCTGTCTCCTAGGGTACCTAGTTGCCAATATAAAAAGATAATAATGTAAAGTATCATCTCTTGTTGAAACTAAAAGCCCGGGTGTTGGATTATTTTAACTCTTAAAGAGGTTGCTCACTGAATTTGCCTCAGGTCGAGTCAGGTGAATTCCTCAGCTCCACAAGAGAAGCATGATATTACCCCTATAATCAAGTGATCACCTTCGAAGGAACAGATTCCCATTAATAGAAATCATAAGCACTTGATTCATATGCGTCAATGTCATGTTACTTTGTAATGAAAGAACTACAAAATAAAAAAAAATAAAACAGTAACCTATCTTTGCTCAGGATGTGGACATTTCTTTCCAGTGGGCAAACCCACTCAGGAAACAAAATTATTGAAATAGAATGCAGTTTATATCTGACTTAGAAGCAGTGTCAGTTTTCCACACCTGACCCCTTTCCTAGTGGTGGTATCTACTCCAGTGACAGAAGTAAAGAGTGAGAAGTTGTTTGTTCAGCATAGATGTAGAAGTGTGTGTGCGTGTGTGCGTGTGTGTGTGTGTGTGTGTGCGCATTTAGGGGAAATTTATATCAAGCTAAGGCAACTTGATGAATTTCCAGCTCTAATCTAGGTATATTTCTTTCTAAAGAACTCATATTGGTTATTTAGAATTAAGATGTCTTTCCTCTACACCCTGCTGCAGCAAAATGATAGCTTATTACTGTTACTAACTATAGTATACATGGTTTACTAATATCTTGTAATGTTATATTGAATAATAGTAATTGAATTTTATGTGGTATTCTCCTTCAACTGGACCTGTGGGTTTAGTAGTGTATTATCATTCTCTCTCTCTCTCTCTCTCTCTCTCTCTCTCTCTCTCTCTCTCTCTCTCTCTCTCCATATATATATACATTTATATATGGAAACAGAATTTCTGGGAGTTTAAGTTGTCAGTCCATAGTCACACAGATATCAGAGGGTGGAAAGAGGACTGGGACCCCCCACCTCAAGGCTGTAGATATCATATTCTTCTCACTATACCACATTGATTCTCCTTGACTTTTTTTTTCTGCATTCTAGATAACCACCACAATTCTGTTATGATATTGTCTCATACAGTTGAGTAGATTACAACTTTCTTTACAGTCTGTCCTAGGAACCATTCTGCTTAATACTTTTATCAGTGACTTGGATAAAGGCCCAGCTTAGATTATATGTTTATCAGATTTGCTGATTACAACTATCTGGGAGGAGTGCTAAAAAGATTCTAAGAGGCTGGAATGATGGATTGAATACCATCCTGTCCAGACCCTCTAACCAGTATCTTGATAACTTTTGAGTATCATGTTTTAGAAATGACATTAACTAGTAAGAATATGTCTAAAGCAAAGGTTTTGCATGTTATGGCCCACTGTGGCAATCTGGTGAAGCTTATGGACACTTTCTTAGAATTAAGTTTTTAAATGCATAAAACAAAGTACATAAGATTATAAAGTAAATTCAATATATTGTGACAGTTTGTGAAATGTTAAAAAAATAGTTCATGGACCTCAAGTTAAGAGATCTAGATAGAGGAAGGAGACCAGGATGCTCATAGAAACTCAAAGTTCTGCCACATGAGGCTTTGTTGAAGGAACTAAGGATATTTCACCTGTAAATGACCAATCCTCCATTGTAGGCTTTGTACATTAAAATCCTGAACACAATACATCCCTTTTCCGGTGTTTGTTGTAAAAAGATGATCACTCTTGTCATTTCTACTTTTATATCATTTCTTAACATTTATCCCCTTCTTTCTACTCACATTGTGACTGCCCTAGGTCACGACCTTTTACCTGTGCCACTGCAATTACCTGTACCACTCCTAATTGACCCCTCCCCACCCCTTCTAGTTTTTCTTCTCTCCACTTCACCCTCTACATAGCTGCTAAAACAGTATTTTTAAAGCACCTGTCAGACCTTGCCATTCTCTAGTTCTAGTAGCTGGAATGTGCCCTATTGTTTCTAGGAAAAAATAAAATCCCCCCTTTCCCTCATTGTAAAGCATTTTAAGGCCTTCACAATCTAATTACAATCTCCTTTTACAGACATTTCACTTTAATTCCTCTCATGCCTTCTGCATTTTACTTATCATATTCCCTGTGTGAATTTAGGCAAGTAATTTAACCTGCCTGGCCCTCAGTTTCCTCATTTGTAAAATGAGAAAGGGGAACTCAATGGCCTCCGAAAGTCCCTTTTAGCTCTGTCAATGATGCTGGTTATATGTCTACATAAAGGATTTATTCACTTATTATTTTATCTTTGTCTTTGCCTGTTGTTTCTTCCCCATAAAATGTCAGCAGGTACTGTTTCATTTTTATCTGTGGGTCCCCAGGACCTAGCACTGTGCTTTCCATATTCAACAGTAAGCCCTTAATGAATGCTTAATGAATTGAATCCAATTGAAATATTCTAAGGTTGCTTATTTGGGAAGTGAGGACTTCTTTCCTGGGATAGCCTCTTCCTCTCCACTTCCCTCAGGGGACAAAATCCACATACCCTTCAGATTAAATAAGTACCCAGTAGCTGTTAAAGCAAGTTGAAGACTTCAGGGACTCTCCTGGTAAACCTAAAAAATGGGAGTTATTTTCAACTGGCAAAAGCCAACTTGTGATAGGTGCTTTCTTTTCTTTTAAAAAACAAGTTTGATAAGTGTCTGCAGTTCCTTTCAAGTAAATTTAAATGAACAATTACTATGTTCCCTTGAAAATTCTGGCAAAAATAATACATTTCCATTATTCAGACTTACTTATAATTTTGATAGTGTAACTAGAGATGAAAAATGAGCAGGTCTTTGAAAAACATATTTGCAAATATTATATTTGCTGTGCTAGTGACATAAAACAAAGATGTAGCAAAAAGATAATCCTATGCTGACATTTCATTAAAAGCTCCCAGAAGATTTATCCATGGCTATTAAGCAGGAAGCAGTAGAAAACCAAGATTATCCTTTCAACAAAAGAAAGCCAAAAGTAGTCCTGGTATTTAGAAATACATACGGAATTAGAATTTCAAGTGAATCAATGAAGGTAACTTGGGATTGTAGGATTGTAGTGTCTATGAAAAAAGGCTTTTTGTGTCTATTTGTTTTAAATGTATGACTACGGATGTAAATATTCAGTACGAGATATTGCAGAGCCATTTTAATCTTATTTTTTGGAAAGCTGGTAGTCATTCGTTTTAGGTGCTTACACATCATGGATATATGGAAGTGCATTTTACATATTCAGAGTCATGCTGGTATAGTGTGCAGTAGTATATCATTGAAGGAAAGTTGAAGCAATTTTAAGGTCAAGATATTTCTTTGAAATTTGATATTTTTGCAGGTGATTTATGGATTTATTTTATAGAAAATATGTAAGCTATATGTCCCCCTAAAGTATTTTATGGTATTCTAACAATAAATTATTGTAGTCACATATTACAGGGAGCAGTACAGAGGGAGAGAGTTCTGGATTCGGAGTAAAAAGGTGTGGGTTTGAGTCCCTGCTCTGCTACTTACTCCCTGTGTGACCTTGCATATGTCACTCGATCTTTCTAGGCCTCAGCTTCTTATTCTGCACGGTAAGAGACAGGGACTTGATCGCCTCCAGACTGCTTAGAGGGAGCTATGTAATTTAGTGGAGTCAGGAGGACATGAGTTCAAATCTGGTCTCAGATATTTACTAACTATGTGACCCCAGGCAAGTTAATCTCCATCTGACTCAGTTTTCCTAAATATAAAATATGGATCATAACAATAGCTAACTCACAAAGTTGTTGTAGGGATCAAATGACATAATATTTTAGCATAGGGCCTGGTATAATAGTAGGCACAGTACATCATTGTGTCCTCCTGTCTCACTCCCCGCCCTACCAATGTCCCTCACAACTCTGTCTATAATGATATCTGTATGTACATAAATTACTCATGAAGTCACATCAGGGCATGTAAGCATAATTGTTTTTTTTCAGGATATAGGGACCTCTGGGGTAATGTGATTTAGGAAAAAAAAATCACTGAACTGGGAGTTTGGATACCTGAATTCTTATCCTGAATTTATCCCTTGCCAGGTTGGCAACATTTCTGGGCCTTAATTTCTTCAGCTGTAAAATGAGAGGATATGTTCCCCTGCTATTGAGATCACAGTTATTTGAAATATTGAAGTAAAGGGAGAACTCGAATGTGTTTGTAGGCCAAGTGGAAGGAGCTTTTGTAGAGAGGTATGTCAATGCATTAACTCTTACTTAGATTTCTTATATACAAAGTAGCCATCAAATTGAAAAAAATATTTCTTAGAAATTCAAAAAGGATCTATTTTTTGTTCCTTATTATGAACTTTTTGGGTTCAAAGATATTATAATTTCATATATGTACGGACTTACAGTAAAATAACAAATATATTTCCCACACATTGGAAAACTATTCTTACTACAAAAATACATTCACAGTAAAACAAGTAAACTATAATATGGTGTTGGAAGGATGCTGCCAGAGAGCATTGTATGGGAGATATTCTTGCATCTTGATTCATAGCACTTCCATTTTGGGGTCCCTAGCTGTGAATTATTGCATTTTAATTCTGTCTCCCATCTCGGAAGATTGGGATTCAAGACCAGGCAGGCATCATAAAAGAAAATGATGACTTGGCTTTACCAGGTTGCTGTGTTTTTAAGTTGTTTTTTTTTAATAGGTTTCTTGGAGGCAGGCCATGCCACCACCTAATTATTCTCTGGAGATGTCATTTTCCCATTTGTTGATACACTGCACCCTGTCTTTATAGAATATCCTTGTTAAGATGATGTCAGTCAGTTGAACTCATAGGCTGGGGGTGCTGAGCATAGCCAATCAATCAGGGGAAAAGGTAGATACCTAAGTAGAATTCCTCCACTGGATAAATTGAAATTGGAATATTAAAAGCACTATAACAATAGCATTGTTTGTGATTGGTCATATTATCAACCTGTAGTTTTAGCTTCCCTGGGCAAGGGAGAGATTGGCAAAATCAGAAAGTATCGTTTATGAATGAAGGTCATAGGAGAGATAGAATAAGATGAGATTAAGGAAATAGGTGGAGAAGTTAGCTTTGGCAAAAGAACTACTGAATCCTTTGAGACTAGAGGGGAAAAAAGTGAGGATAGTCAAAAACATAGAGGAGTTTAGAGGAATGGAGGAGGAGGGTAAATGAGGGACCTTATGTTGAATGGTCTCTTATGTTGCGGAATGAACGTTGGACTTAGCATCAGAAGAACCTAGGTCTGAAACATGACTCTGTCACTTAATAGTTTTAAACCCTGGAAAAGTCACTTAGGTCTCTGAGACCAAGTTTTCTCTTCTGCAAAATTGTGATGATTATATTCTCAGTATCTATAGCTCATGGCCATTATGAAAAATGTATTTTACAAATCCCGAAAGGCTGTGCAAATGTGCGATGCTGTCACTATCATATTTTGAGTTAAGTAGGAAGTAAAATCTTCTAATTAATGAATATAATAATATAATATAGCAAGTGAATCATCTAATAAATGTTAAAGGGTGGGTTTGAAATTGGAGATTTGAAGAGAACAGAGAAGTCATAGAATAGATGCAGTGGGAAGTGTGATAGATAATGAATCAGAGAAGAATGAAAAGTTGTAACATATCAGTATTATTTAGTAAGGTGCACATTTCTAGTGGTGACCAATATCATGATTTCCTCCATCTATATTTGGCTATTTCAAAATAGGACCAGAAAAGGGAGATGATGTGAGATACGTAGAGTTGGGAGTTAACAGGGTGAGAAAAGAAGACAGGCACTTAAGAGTAGGGGAGCGTGTGTCTCTGAAATAGAAAGTCATTGTATCCAAGTGAGGGTGGTAGATAATAAGTCCAGAACAACATTAAGGGACTGGGAGATTAAGGAGATTTTAAAGTGCTGAACATCATAGTGTGGGCAAAAAATAGGTTTGGAACGAAGGTTAGAGAGAGTAATTTTAGAGTTCATGATGTTAGAGGAAGAGCAGTAGAGAATGATGCTTAAATATAAATTATGAGAGCCCCTGAGGATTGTTGAAATAAAGTGGTAATATAATATAGGGGACAGAGCACCCAGCATGGAGTTAGGGAGACCTGGGGTATAATAACAGATTCTGGGCTATAATTTCGTCTACTTAGTCATGCGCTGATTTTTTTGCAACTTGTAGTGGTGGTATTGGACAGTTTCCACCATTGATATCCAGGCTTCTTTTGGTTTTTGGTCAGCAATGATCCGGTCCTTTATTGCTTTCTTAAAACTCACTGTTTGTGTAAACAGATATGCATGGCTCAGCTACTTCTTCAATGATTTTTAAAGAATCACTATATTATTAGTTGAGCTTATGTGGACACAGTTGTAGGCTTTTGCTTCCAATTTTGTCGGGGTTTAAGATGTTTCATAGACCATTCAGAGGTAAGTCAATGACATTCTCATTTGTTAAGGCCAATGGCATTCTCTTATAGTCAACACAAAATCTGTGGACTTCAGAGCTTTTCATGTTTATTCCCTTGGTTGGCCTCTGAGATGCTGTTTGCTCTCAGTTAAAACAGTTCCCCTTGATTTCACTGATCTCGGACTTGTCCTCTGAGTGGTTTTCTCTTTTTATGCTATAGGTGGAAGTAAAGAGCAAGGTAGACCAACCTTTGAGAATTTGATACTTTTCAAGCTGTAGGTGATAGGTAAGGGCAATACAAGAGATCCTTTCTTTTCTCCAAATAGCTCTTCAGATATCAGATAATTCTCCTTTTCTCCAGTCATCTTTTAAAAAATAGAATTCCTTTCCTCCAGTCAGATCAGCTCCTAAAAGCAGCTGTAAAACCTTAGGTGCCCTCAGTGGGTCTCAAGAAGCGGTTGCTCCTTTCTACTCTGATTTTATTTTTTTGCTTCTTTTTTTCTTTGTGCCTTTCTGAATCTAGTAGCTGATTGACTCCTGCCTCAAAGAAAGATCTCTCTGTAAGAAGTAATGCATATTTATTTTAGGGTGAGAAAACAAAAATTCACATTTCTTCCAGACACAGCATAAATAGCTCATGTATAAATTGTCTTATAATCGAATAGACTAGAAATGAGAAATTCCTAGTTATCAGGGTTTCCCAGTTTTTGATCACAGTGTGTTTTGAATAGTCATATGTAAATTAGCTGCTGGGAAACATGCAACCTAGGCCATCTTTTACTCAATCATGTGCTCCACTTGAACACCAGGTGCTGCTTTCTTTTAGGTCAGACCTGACCGTATCTCTGCCCAGGTACCAAGAGGCTGCTTTTGCCAGTTTTTCTCATGGAAATATCAATTTTTCAGCCCCCTTTAATAAATGTGTCCAAATAATAAAGGATCTCCACCTTTTCCATGCTCGTATCTTTCCTGCTTCAACAGTCACCACTACCTGAAACAAAGCATTTTCAGTAGGTGAGGTATTAGAATCTCTAACTTGTTTTGATGTACGTAGACTTCTTGTCAAGTTCTGCTTGATTCTTTGTTCTGCACATCAAGTTGGTTACTAGAGCATAGTCAAGATCATTCAGACTGCAACCCTTAACTCCTCTTTGATTCTTAGGAAATAGTCACATTATACTGACCAGGGCGCTACCCTCTCAATGGTACAAACAGAGCCCAAGTTGCTGGCATTTCAGAGTTCCTCCCAGACTTTCGAAGCTACTGTAAGGAGTACATAGCATTATATCACTCAGACTAGCAATCCTCTACTTTCCCATCCTTTCCTCACTAGACATTGATAATGGCCTTTGATTAAAGGGGTTGTTGTTGGTGGTAATAGTAGTAATAATAGTAGTGGTAGTAGTGGTGGTGGTGGTGATGGTGGTGGTAGTGGTAGTAGTAGTACTAGCGGTGGTGGTAGTAGTAGTGGTGGTGGTAGTACTAGTAGTAGTAGTAACAGCAGCAGCCATAGTTGTGGTTGTAGATGTCACAGCTATGATAGTGGAGGAAAAGCAGTGTGGTATGGCTGATAGAGAGCCGACCTCAGAACCAAAGACCTGGGCTCAAGTTCTTCCTCTCCTATAATACCATTTGTTTGACTCAGGTCAAGTCACTTAACTTTCTGGTGCTCTAGGCACTCTGAAACTCCAAATTGTCAAGAAGGTGCATATTTGCATTGGAAGAAGGAATTTCTTCATCAGGGAATTCCTGACGGTGAAATTACAGGTCCAGTCCCTGCATGCCTCTTACAATGGAAATGACAGGACGTGGTATTAAAGAGTTAAAGGAATTATGAAGGGCTGTTGTTCAGTTTTTTCAGTCCTTTCTTACTCTTTTGACTCTGTTTGGGATTTTCTTGGCACACATACTGGAGTGGTTTGCCATTTCTTCCTCCAACTCATTTTGCAGATGAGGAAACTGAGGCAAAAAGAGTGAAGTGACTTGCCCAGGGTCACACAGCTAGTAAGTGTATGAGGCCTGGTTTGAACTCAGAAAGATGAGTCTTCCTGACTCCAGGCCCAGCATTTTATCCAGTGTGGCACATAGCTGCCAAGGAGCATTAGAAAAAGCATCTACGTGAATGTAGCAGTCCTTGAGCATAATTTGGGAAGGAATAGAGGGGAGGACTAATTTAAGTACAAAGTGATTAAGAAAGATAAGAGAGTGCTTGATAAATGATAATAAAAAGGCTCAGGAGTGAGTTAGATGCTGTGGATTTCACCTGGGGAGAGGGTATTATGTGATATTGAACGAGTGTGTGTCTTTTTTGTTTTTGCCCTGCCACTTTTGCACACGCCTTCCTTTCTCCCTGCCAGGGAAAAGTTTCTCTGCCTATGCAGATCTTACCAGTCCTTGAATGGCCAGCTTAAGTCCCACCTCCTCCATGAAACTTGCTCCTGCTCTTCCAGCCTGCATTGATCTCTGCCTTTTCTGAACTTCTGTTGCACCTGTAATTAATACCATAGAGTTTAGTATTTAACTGTTTTCTAATTGTTGGTTATGTCTCCTGTCTCCCCATTAGATTATGTGCATTGTGAGCTCCTTCAGGCCAACATGGAATTCAATGAAAACTTTCTGGTTGCGTTGCTTGATGGATAAACTGGCAGGGGAGCCTGGCCATAGCCGAAGCTAATCTGTGACTGCCAAATAGTCTGTGAGCCAAAGAGCAAAGCTGTGAATCATGCCAGACACTGGAAGGGAATTATCCTCCCACTTATACATGAAAATGAGCATACATAAGTCCCCACATTTTGCTGCTTTGCTACCACTATGCTTCTCTCTCTCTCTCTCTCTCTCTCTCTCTCTCTCTCTCTCTCTCTCTCTCTCTCTCTCTCTCTATCTCCTTCACTCTCTCATCAAGTCAAAAGAATTAGCACATATTATGTCCTTACTATTGATTATGTGGGCAGCTAGATGGCCTGAAATCAGGAAAGCTCATCTTCCTGAATTCAAATCTGGCTTTGGACACTCACTAGCTGTGTGACCTTGGGCAAATCTCTTAACCCTGTTTGCCTCAGTTTCCTCATCTATAAAAATGAGCTGGAGGAGGAAACAGAAAATCACTCCAGTACCTTTGCCAAGAAAACCCCAAAAAGGAGTCACAAAGAGTCAGACACAACTGAACAACAAAGATGGTTAATTATGTACAGGCTATGCATGTACCAGGCACCCATGCTAAGCTGCTAGAGATACAGAGGTAAAAATACTTCTTGCCCTCAAAGAGTTCCCAATCTAATGGGGAGACAACATGCAAACAACTCTGTACAAACAAGCTATATACAGGATATACAGGAAGTAATCATAGAGGGAAGGCATTAGCATGAAGGGGGACCAGGAAAGGCTTATTGAAGAAGGCAAGATTTAGCTGAGACTTGAAAGAAGCCAGGGAAGTTGGGAGGTAAATACAAGGACAGAGAGCATTCCAGATGTGGGAGACAGCCAGTTAAAATGCATGGACTAGAGAGGTGGATCATTGTGATGAGGAACAGCAAGGAGGCTGGTGTCACTGGGTCACAGAGTACATGGAAGGGAATAGAAAACTAGGAAGGGGCCAGGTTATGAAGGGCTTTAAAAGACAAATAGAGGCCTTTGCATTTGAACCCTGGGAATAATAGGGAGCCACAAGAGATTGCTGAATGAGGTTATTGGTGTGACATTGTCAGATGGGTTTTAGAGGGATCATTTTGACAGTTGAGTAGATGATAGACTGGAGTGGGGAGACACTTGAATAAGGAGGCCAGTCAGTAGGCTATTGCAATAGTCCAGGCTTGAGATGATCAAGGTCTGCACCATGATCATGGTGGAGAGAAGGGGATATATTTGAGAGATGTTACAAAGTAAAATGGATAAGACTTAGCAACAAATTGGATATGGGGAAGTGAGAGAATGATTGCTAATTTCCCAAATGCTATGAGTTTCTAAAGAAAGGAAAGTGATAGTACATTAGCTGGAGAAAATGCATGTGTGACCTGGAAACAGCAAATCTGTTGCTGAATTTAACTTCTTGGTCATCCATTTTAAGGCACAAAAACATGTTGTGTCCAAAATCAGGGTCTTTTTGAATGGATCTCAGTTGCCTGGTCTTGATATGCGTGTGTGTGTAGAGTCTATTCATGTAGGCACAGATGACTTTGACAGCAGGAGAGTATTTTAATGCAAAGGATCACATTATATATGTAGGCTACAAGAGAATATACAGTTAGAAGATATCCAATGAATATGTTTCTTCTTGACCTATTTCCTCCTATTGTGACTGCCTTCTGTGTCCGTGAATTTCTCAAATAATGATTCATTCTATAGATATTGTTTATTTAATCAAGGAAGGGTCAAATACACAGGTGAACCATATATTCTCTCCCTTCTGGTTCCCCTAGCAATCTAGTTTTGGGGGCTTCTGGTCTAGGCTACATTAAGACATGAACATGTTTTCAATTTAGGGTGAGAAAAAAAGATGTTACTTAAAGAATGGTTAAATAAATTTTGCATCCATTAGTTGGAATTGAAGTAAATTCACATTTTCTATTTTTTTGCCTTCTGACTGTACAGGTGGCTCATAAACAAAGAGAAATGTCATGTTCATCCTGGCTGTAGGAGGTGTCAGTTCCCATTCTGTCTAGCGCTGCCATCACCTACTGCTGGCGATTCCCTGACAAGAATTGATGGCTCCGTCTGAGGACTTGGGTCCTTGGGCTTTTTCCCTTATCTTTTCTTTGAGGTTCTATGCACTACATGCTGAGGGATGGAATTGAGAAACTACAAAAAGACTGTAGGAAAGAGGAAATGTACTTCACAAATCATTCTTCTTTCTTTCTCTACCCTAGCTGGGCTTTCTTTGTTTCCCCCACTTTGAAGTCAAGTTTAAAGTGTGCTGGCACACTTGTGTTAGTACTGGAATGACACTTCGTTCCAAGCATGTGTCAATGATTACCCAGGCTTTATCCATGAAATTTGCATGTCCTACAGAGACATGTCCTACAGGGACCTCAGCATATCGGGGTTTCATTTTTAAATTGAAGGGAAGGGAGTGTAATCATTGTAGTCTTAAAAAACTGACAGTTGTGACTCATCACTGATGCACATCCCATGTTTTCGTTAGGCAGCTCCATGGCCAGCTAATATAATGTTACTGCCAAGCTCAAAAACACCTTTTCTTAAAAGTTCATTTTCTTGATGTCTTACAAAAAAGGTATGTGTGTGGGTGAGGAGGGAGGGGTTGCCCTTCAATTGCTGTCTCTTTGCACAGATTACTGTCACTATACTAACAATCACATTTGCAATGATGATCAGAAGTGGTTATTGCATATCCATACTAGATATAGCACCTGATATATAGGCCAGCAAGTTCTCATCTTTGGCAATTTAAAAATTAAATGAGAGAACAGGGCAGACAAAATAAAGACCAAGATATGAAAGACTTCTTACATTATCCTCTCTGGCACCATTCCACTTGGAAGGGGGTTATGCTTGTGGTTGGTGCTATATGGCAGCAGAGTTGACAGGGAGGGAGATGGAATGGGGAATTCTATTCTTTTCCATTGATGCTTTGTACCCCTCTCCGTGGTCCAATTACCTGCTGAACAATTCAGGATCTTTGTTAAGGTGTAATGCTTGGCATGTGGTCCTGATTGTAAATCATGCTTCTGTTTTAGGTGGTTTATTTAGCATCTTTAGCCAGCTAGGAGAACATTTGGAGAAAATATTTGAAAAGAATGCATTTTTTTCTGCTAACAAATGTCATAAAAGAAAGTCAACACAATGGAAGCCTGGTTTTCAATGTGCTGTACAACATGGCCCCTCCCTACTGTACCAGCCTTTTCTCCTACCATTACCCATGGATCCTCTACTTGAGTATGACTGGTCTGCTCCTTGTATCCTGGGCAGGTGTAACGCTAATACAATTTGAAGATCTTCCCCGCTCAATAATAGGCCTCACATGGAGCCCAATAGGGGAGGGGAGAGAGAGAGACAGAGATAGAGAGAGATAGAGAGAGAGAGAGAGAGAGAGAGAGAGAGAGAGAGAGAGAGTGAGAGTGGGAATGAGAGACAGAGAGAGAGAGACAGAGAGTATATGTGTGTGTGTGTGTGTGTGTGTGTGTGTGTGTGTGTGTGTGTGTACATGAAGGCCCACACCTCTTGCTAATTTCTAACTAGTCACTGGATGCCCTCTGGCTCTAAAAAGGGTATCTATACTCTGAGGTTAGCTTTTTGCCTTGGGGCTCCCTCATTGGAAGAGTGTTTGTGTGAGTTGGCCAGAGGAGACTCTGGATAGCCATTAAGGAGCCGCCAGCTTTGAAAACCCAGATGTTGGTGCTTCTCTCTCTGGTAACTGTATATGTATAATGTTGGTCAGACAGTTGCATATATCTGTTGATCTGTGCTAATTTCTCAGACAGAAGCCCTGTCTATTGGTCTTTATTTCTGTTTGTAATTTCTGCTTGTAATTTCTGTTTGTATTTTCTGTGAAGTTGAGGGTACTGACTTTTCCCCTGAACTAAGTGAAATATATATATATATATATATATATATATATATATGTGTGTGTGTGTGTGTGTGTGTGTATATGTGTATATATATATATATGTGTATGTGTGTATATATATACATATATATATATATATATATATATGTTCAATTAAAGTAAGATAGTTGACCCCTTTAAAGTTGCTTTCCTTTAGAAAAGCAGATAAAAGATCCTGTGCTAACAGCCCTCTGGTGCGCTGGTGTTATTGATCTTACACCTCCACAGCAGCTGCAAGCTGCATTGTTGTTACAGCAGGTCTTACGTGTTTCTACCTCTGGGCCTTTGCTCTTGCTACTCCCTTTGTCTGGAATTGTTTCTCTCCCTATCTCAATCTTTGCCTATGAAATGCTACCCTTTCTTTAAATTCTGGCTTTAATGGCTTCCTGGAGAGTCCTCACTTGGAGTAACCTCAGTGTCTTCTGAATATTTATATTGTTTATCTGGAACTTACTTGATATTCCTTGTACAGAAATCGCTTGCCTCCTACTTCCATGTATTTGTATAAATTTCCCACATGTGGAATATATTCCTTCCTCATTTCTTCCTTCAAGGCTCCTTTCAGGAAAATGCATATTGATGATGGAGGTTTCACTTCCTTTATGAAATCTTCCTTGATCCACTCACCTATTAGTATTCTCTCCCTCTTCAGTCATTCCTAAAGAACTCTGATCTCTCCTTAGTCCCTTCTTCAATCCTTACCTTATATTATCTGTACCATGATTTGTCTCCCCAATGAAATATGAGCTTCTTGAGGACAGGGGCTGTTTCACTTTCGTCTTCACATTTTCTGCCCCTCGAACAGTGCCTGTGACAAAGTAGGTTCTTACTGAATGGATTTTTAAGTTGACTTGAAACTCCTTAGGAATTGTAAGCTGATACAGGGCAATGGGTACATCTTATATATTTCTGTACTTCTGCCTAGCACTGAGGATGCTGCCTTGCATTTTGGAGTCACTTGGTAAAATGTGTTTAGTAAATAACAATATGAAGAGAGGAAAACTTCTAGGCCAGACATTTTTAAGGGCAAAGTTCTCTCTGTGTGATTTGATTTCCTTTGTATGGAGAAGAGCCTACTACTTATAAGTAGAGCGTATATGTAATGTAGCCCTGTCATCAGTAGTGAGTATTAAGTGCCAGTAGTGATTGGTTACAGTGAGCCATTTACACTTATATTTGGTTCTCCTTGGTGATTACGCACATGTTTGGCTAGAGCAATGTGTGTGTAGTATAGGGTCATAATTTGCATTGTTCCTTAGATAAATCTGACTCACAAAAGGATTAAACCTATATCTCATGCCTTATTGGGACCATGCTTTCTTTTTTACGGTGTTAGGTGATGAGGACCAATCAGAGTGAATTATCCCAGTAAGTCTGTGCCTTTGACTCCTCATCAATTAGAATATGCTAGGAACTGTCATTTGTGATATAGCACCAAACAGATCTTGTTTCCAGGTGTATTCTCCCTGTCCTGTTCCTTGTTGAAGCTAGAAAGTCTGTGGCTCTCAGCAAAACTGTGGAGCATCTGTTTTAGGCAGCAAAAGGTCTTGGCTTCCAAATATGAAATTTGATTTTGAAGTCAAGGTTTATTTTTTTGGTGGCTTGCAGGCTTCAGGTTAGAAGCCTAAAACTTATACTGTGAGTTCCTTGAGACCAGATCCTATTTTTCTTTTCTTCATATCCCTAGCATTTAGCACAATACCTAGTACATAGTTGGTGCTTAATCGATTAACTGAAGAAATCTCTCTGAAGGGTAGTGTGAAGATAAAAGAGCCTGGGTGAGGGAAAACAGGCAAAAGTAAAGAAAAGGCCCATAGGGCTGCCTGCAGAAGCCCCCCTCCCCCACTTCCTCGACACAATAACAGATAGCAATAGGGGGCACTGTATTGATATTTTTCTATCCTTAATTTAAATGGCTTGTTTACTTAGGTGCAGACTGCTATGTTAAGCAGAGGCTGTTAACTTCTCAGAAGGGTAGTTGAGCTTGGCAAGGCATACATTGCATATCTCCTATTTGCTTTTAAGTTGTTTCTATTAATCAATCAACAATGTTTCTTAAGTGTCTATTATATGACAACACTCTACTAGGCACTGGGGAGACAAAACAATAAATGAAGTGATTCTTATTGAAAAGGAGATTCCAATATCAAGTATCAACTAGGTGTCAACCTGACGCTCCTTACTAGACATTAGTCATTCCAGTCATTTTGGTCCTGACATTCATGCCACCCAGCATAGGGTCATAGTCCCAGAAAATTACAGACCTAGCTGGAGGGTATCTTGGAGCCTATCTAGTCCAACCCATTCATTGTACAAATGAGGAAACTGAAGCCAAAGAGGCTCAAATGAGTTTACTCAAGGTCACATTAAACATCAGAGATTGGATTTGGACCCAGGTTGTGTGACTCCAAAGCAAGCTCACCTTCCAAAGTACTCAGCTTCCTCTAGAGACATAGCCCTTCCCTTTTTACCTATATAACACTTGCATATCCAAAACACATATTTGATTTTGAATCTTCATCGATGTTAATAAATTAATTGATTAATGAGCAAACGTTTGTTGAATACCTGATTTTTGCTGGGAACACTCTCTGGTGTCAAGAAGCTCACATTCTAGCCAGGAGACACCAGGTTTTCACATAAAAATACATATATATCTATGATTCATAAAAGCTTCACAGAGAAAGTGATGCTTGAGATGAACTTTGAAAGAAATGAGGGATTTTAAGAGAAAGAATGAGTAAAGAGTACATGCCAGGCTTGGGCAGGGGGTACCACCTAGGAAGGGGAAAACCAGTGCAAAGACTCAAAGAAGGTAGAGTGCTACAAGCAAGCTAGGAGCAGGAAAAGGTCCAGTTTTGCTGGTCCACAAAATATGTGAATGGGAACAATCAAAAATTAAGTTGGAGAAGAAGGTTGGAGTAAGGTTGTGGAGGGATTTAAATGCCAAATGGAGGAGTGTGCATTTGCTTTTGAGGTAATAGAGAACCCCTGGAGCTTATTGAGTATTGGAGTCATGTGTTCAAGCCTGTGCTTTTTGGAAAGTTACTTTGGTGATTATATGGAGCATAGATTGCATAAGAGAGATTTGAGGCAAAGAGATCAATTAGGAGAATATTACAATAGTTCAGGCAAGAAGTCATGAACTCCTTGAGTGGTGGTGGCTGTGAGTGTAGACTGAAGAGGATGGATGGGAAGGAATGTTTTGAAGGCAGATTTCTGAAGAGCCACGAACAAAAGAAACCATTTTTTCCAGACCAGAGAATATTTTTTGACTCCCTTTATTATTCTTCCTGAAACCACATAGTTCAGACCTTTATAGAATAAGTTCTTTAATGTTAATGATGCCTCTGTTTTGCTATGTGTGATCGTGTATGTTTGTGTGCATTTTTTTTAAAGTTACAATCTTTGAACCTCTATAAAGAAAAGAATTTATATGTTTTTTTTCCAACAAGCCTTGACCTGGTGGGAGGGAAGGTGGGAAATCACAGTTTTATTTTTTTGTTGTTTTTTTTTCTGTTGAAAAGAAATATGGATTTATCTGGCTGAAGTGCTTTCTGCTTCTAACAAGTTGTAGCTAGGGAGTGCTTTTTCTCACATGTTCCCAATTGTATGACAAGTCGGTATAAACAGTAGAGTTTGGATAAACTGCACATCATATGGAAAGTTTTTAGAAAAGGGTACATAAAGGACATTAAAAATAACTTTGAGTTAAGAAGGATGTCATAAGACAGGAATGATGGATTGAAAGAATCCGTTTGGTTATATCATGGATAAGAAAGAAAATCCTAAATGTTATTTAACTCTAAAGGAAAACTTCTTCATTGAGCTTTCACTATGAAGAAGAGATAACATCAAAATTTGACTCACACTCTTCATTCAACTGCATTTTGGAAGAAGGCTGGACATATGTAGTCATTCTCAAGTTGGAATTTAAGGGGCTACATGTATTAAGGGGCCATGTATAACAATGCCATTCAATTAAAAACACACAACACCATTTCATAGTTTTGAAGTTTGGAAAGTGGAAAGTGATTGACATGTCTGATATTTTCTCTAGGAGGTTCTTAAGTATCTTATTAAAACCTCCTAATTTGAAATCACTTTCAAGAGGTTTTCAGAACCAAATAGTAAAATTTAACGCTGTGGTTTCAGAGGAGTAGAGTTGTACTGACTCCACATAGCTTTCTGGCCTATACCACATTAAAATCATGAAATTTTAGAACTGTAAGATATCATAGGATCATGCATAAATTTAGAATTCAAAAGAATTTTTAAGGTCCTGCACTCCAAACCTCTTGATTTTACATTTGAGACAATTCAAATTAAATGATTTGCTCAAGGCCACAGAACTAGTTAGTATCTAAGGTAGAACTAGGAAGGAAGGAACTAAGCTTTTGTTACATGCCTAAGATGTGCCAGGCACTGTATTAAGCATTTTAAACATATTAGCCCATTTAATACACATAATAACCTTTGGAGGTAAGTGCCGTTATTAGTTACATTTCACAGTTGAGGAAACTTAGGCAGACAGAGGTTAAAGGGGTTTGTGCAGAGACCCATGGCTAGCAAATATCTGACCTCACATTTGAACTCAGGTCTTCTCCATTTGAGAACCAGTGCTCTATCCAGTGTTCCCCTTAACTTATTCTAAATTGACTCTTCTTCCCTCTTTGTTCAGTATTGATTAAACTAAACTACTTTTCTCTCCCAACATTTAACCATGAAAACTAGTGAAAAAAATCATCCTTGATCATTGGGTTTGCTTTGCTGCATCCAGATTTTCTGGGTCTTACCCCACATATCTTGGGCTTCACATCGGACAGTTACTCACCTGGCAACTTAGCAGTTGGGCTTTTTCAACTGACGTTCTCTTTGGAAAAGCTTACTTCATCTTTGTGATGGATAGAGGGTGATGAACAGTGACTGAAAGAACCATTTCCAAGTGCTAATGTTACTGATAGTCTAAGGGTCTACCAGTAGAAAATGTTAGCTGGGCTGCAGGGGTCGGGGTTTGGGGGAGCACAGTTTTCAAAGCGTAGGACATAACTTAACTACAGAAATTTGAGAATATTTTTGGGAGGTAGCACTAAAGATGACATAGAAGATATGCTTCCTGAGGGGCTTTTCTTACCTGATAGTTTGCAAGCAGTTTGGGGTTGAGGGACTTTTTCCACCTTTATTCCTTTTCCTGAGGTCCTATCCTACTTTTCAATATCTTATCTCCTACATTCATGTTGGTGATTATATTCTCCTCTAAATACCAGAGGGTGTGTAGCAGGAAACACCAAGATATCTCTCTCTCTCTCTCTCTCTCTCTCTCTCTATATATATATATATATATATATATATATATATATTATATATATATATTATATATATATTTATATTTATATTATATATATATAATTTACACATACACACACACAAATATGTGTATGTATGCACCCACATATAAATATATGCACATCTATCTATACAGAAAGAGAGAGAGATAGATCAAGATCAGATGCTCTGCTGCTGCCTCTATCCCATTCCTCTGCCCCTTTATGGGTGCCAATGAACTTTACGTCATTCATCCAAAGTTGTGGATATACCTCTCAGCTTAGCCCCAACTCCCCAGGACCCTCTCTTTTATTTGTTTAAGCTGTGTTTCAACGGGTAGTTATCACATGAGCGGGATATAATGGAGTTGATAACATCAGTACGATTTAATCCAGTAGACCCTACATAGAAAATAGTGGATAATTTCTCATAGTACACTGGTATTCATGCAAAGAGAATAAACTAAACTTTTTTTTAAAAGAAAACTATCCTTTCAGGATATGTGCCTACAGCTTCTCTTAAATATACCTCATATGCATTTTTTTTTTCCAAACCGAGTTCATGTGCTTGAACACAAATCACCCTATTGGATGCTTTCCCTGAGAACTGGCAAGCATCGCTCACCTCATTTATTCTTCTACTTCAGGCCTACTAAAAGGTCAATCATTTGGGGGAGAACTTGAGACCTGGAGCACTGATGCCTTCTGTGGTCACTATTACTCTCTTTTCTTGAACCATGCCTCTTTAAATGTCCACCCAGTAATACCTGATGTCATTTATACTCTGCCTGGCACGGCATCTCCTTGGCTTGTTTTTTCATGGGAGATACCGTGGTGTGGTGGAAGGAGTGCTAGCTTTGGAGTCAAGGAACCTAGGTTCAAATCCTGCTTCTCTAACTATATGACCTATAAGCTATACGATCTTGGGCAACGTACTTAACCTAATTGGGCACTGCTCCCTCATCTGTAACAATGAGGAGACAGGACTCAGTGGATTTTAATGTCTCATCCAGCTCTAAATCTAGCATCCTATGATCCTATGTTATCGTGGCTTTATGCAGGAACAAACATGATACACGAGACCCTTAGGTCATCAAATGGGGCAGAGGTATTATCTCTCCTATATCCAAATGCCCTCGGTCTATTCTGTCGAGAAGGAAAATAATCAGAATGAATGGAAGCACTAGAATGTTGGTAATTTTGCGTTATACTTCCCAAAGCTATTTACATTTCATAAGGGAGTCTCCTAGCTTAGTCCTTGGAAGTAGTGTGCTTTAATGGAAAGAATGGTGGACCTGGAGTCACAAAGGCCTGGGTGCAAATCCTGACTATGCCATTTTTAGGCTATATCTCATTGGACCCTCTCTAGGCTTCAGTTTTCTTATCTGGAAAATGAGGGGTTTGGATTCAATGATTATGAAGTGCCTTCCATTTTTAATGACCTATAAGAGTCTTAGGGGGCGTTTTCAGGTTGTTTTACAAGCAAGTGGAAAAGATGCTAGCAAATGTATTGGGAGGAGAAAGGAAAAGAAAGGGAGGGTCTCTAAGAATGTCTCAGATCATACCAATAGACAACCACCTAATGGAAATTCTGTCTCTAAATTTTGCCCTGTAAGGTGCTTGCCCTACAGTGGCATACAGGACATAAATCTATATGAAGAAATACAAGAGACAACCAGACCACCACTGAATTTGCCTTTTCAGGGAGCTAACGTCAAGACCTTAATTGAAACCTTCCGATAACTTTTCTGCCCAAAAGAAAAGAATCCTTTTATCTTCTAAGAAGGGCAAGAGAATGTGGGAAAGGAAGCAGAGATGGTGAGGAAGGGAGGAAGGTAAGGGCAAGAAAAATCATGACCAATTTCATTTGTACACTCAAGAATAAATGAGTGTGCTCATCGTAGGGATGAGAGTCTGATAAAGGTAACTAGGAATAAATGATTGCAGCAGGGACATTACCACAGGAGAGGGATGACCATTGTCCAAGCCATACCCGAACTGTAATGGGAGGTCAAAGGGCTCCCCTCAGCTGGATTTCTATTTACTGTGAAACTAATAGAGGCTAAGCAGAGGCCTTCTGAAGTAGATACATAGAAAGTCTGGCATTTTGACTTAGAATGTCAGTGTCACAATCCATTTTTTGTATCAACCACCTTTAAGAAGCATGTGATGTAGCCTTTTTCTTGTGGGGGGGGGAGGATTTGGAAGAATAATTCAATGTAAGCATTCAATTTTAGTTTTCCAAGTTTATTGGAAGTCCTGTGCAAAGCATTATCTTTCATGGTATATTTCTAGCCCTCTAAGGACTAGCAGCAGAGCCCGATGTTTTTGTGTTTGGGGCCTGCTTCTGGCCATCCCCTGTGACTCATTCCTTGGTTCTGGGTCCATTCTGCCAGACTGCTGTGAAAAGCTCACATCTGTAACTAGCAACAAAGGGAGCCAGCGTTTAGCAGTGCTACGTGGGATCCTTTGCTTCCATTTCTTATTGCTGCTGCCACAAAGAGAGACCAGGTCAAAGAGAAATAATGTAGTGTTTTACTCCCCAAGGGAATCTCTGGTGAGAACTACAAAGGCTGGACAAGGATAACAAATGTGTTCCTGTAAAAAGGGGAACAAGAGCTATGGGATAACTGGGGCTTTGAGTCTAGATCTCAAAACCTGCTGCCAGAAGCAGAAAGGCTTGATCACCCCCTTGCTGTTGGAGAGCTGTCCAAGAAGGAGAGTGATCTCTTCTGGTATCCAATTACATAAGGTACCTAACACGTGATGGGTTATATACTCTGAACTGGAGAAAAGGAGGGAGAGATTTTCATTCATTTTGAGAATAATTCTTTTCTAGGCAAAGTAAAATAAAAAAAAAGATAAAAAGATTAACTCAGTGCTTATTTACATTAGGAAGTATGGATGTTAATTACCACAATGCTTTTGTAAGATTTAAAAATTAGTATTATATCAAGATAAGAATGGCTTAGTGACCTGTTTGACAAGCCAAAAAGATAGTTACAACCAGCTGTCATTCTATATAAATGGAAAATGGGTGTTCTGAGATTGAATTATTGTATACCACATATGAATTATTATTTTTCAGATAAAAAGGATACAATAAAATTAAGACAACACAAATGACAGTGGACATAGTTGGTATTAAAAAGCCCATGAAAAGACAGGCACACTAATACACTGTGGGTGTAAATGTGTATTTGTCCAACTGTTTGGGAAAATAATTTGGAATTATGTGAGACAAGTCACTAAGGTTTTTATACCCTTTGACCTGGAGATATACTCCAATGGCATATGCTCCAAGGAGGTAAAAGACAAAAGGAAAGTCTTTATATGTGCCAAATAGTTATGGTAGTACATTTTTGGTAGGTAAAAAAAAACCAAACAAACCTGAAAAAAAGTGAATGCCACTATATTGAGGAATGACTGAGAAAACTGTAGTATGTGAATATAATAAAATATTGTTACATAAGATGTGCTAACTATAAATGTGAAAAAAAAACCCAGAAACAAAACACAGGTAGATTAGTATGAACTCCCCCAGTCCCTCTTAATTCTAATACCTTCCCTCTGTTAATCATTTCCTATTTATCCTACATATAGAATGCTTTGTATGTATTTGTTTGCATGTTATCTCCTCCATCAGACTGTAAGTTCTTTGAACTTTTTGCCTTTATACCTTTTTGCCGTGCTTAGCACAGTACCTGGCACATTATAGCAAAGTGAGCAGAGCTAGGAAAACAACATATACAATGACTACAAATGCACTAGTGAAAAGAAAACTCAGAGGAAACCAGACTTCAAGTAAAGTGAGACCAGGGTTGGTCCTAGAAAATGTGATCAGACAGACCTATCCTCCTGGAGGCTCCGGATATAGATTGATGTATGTGTCAGACAGGGTCACTAGGTGGATTAGTTTTGAGTGGTTGTTTTTCTTTGTGACAAGGAATAAGTCACTGAATAGAGTCACTGAAGGGAGAGAATCTAGATGTTTTGTAAAACAAAAAAAATCAAAGATGTCTTTAAAATAAAAAAAAGAACACTACGATATTCATATCATTTATTTATGTTTGATGATCATAAGGGTTAAAGAGTTATATTTTATAGAATGCTATATAATAGTTGAATACATTTTGGAAAACTTTATTATTTTATCTAAATGGTAGCAATTTTCATTGGCTTGTGTGGAGGAGAAGCACGAAAGCTTTTCTGCCTTTTGTGATTGTAAAGAACACACTATTAGGTTTTGTGCATCCAGAAAGAAAATCAGAGGGGAGAGAAATTCTGGTATTATCATACAAGTTGGCCTATTGAAAACAAGGTCCATCTTAAATGCACCATTCATTAGGAAGGTGGTGATCTTTTTTTTTTTTCCTTTTCCTGATCATGAAGGATATATTTTCTCTTTATTAGCTCCTTGGGGGTAAACAAGGGATAATGCAGCTTACATTAGTGCTTAATGCTGAGACGTCTTGCTCACCCATACCAAGAGGTTAATAAATCAACTGGCTTTCATAAACAAAAATGTTCATTATGTGTTGCTGCAGAATATCTGATTTGGTGTAATGTTTCTGGAGTGGCATGTGGAGTCAATAACATTATGTCCTAAAATGAGAAGAAATGATTACTCTGCTATAATTCACTTAGCTTCACCTCCATTGTGTGTCCAATAAAATGGATACTGCCGTATCCTGAAATTAAAAACCGAGAACACAGCACCTTTCGAATTGTATTTAAAAATCTGAAAATGTACAGGACATGACACACATAATGTCTTTTTATAGGTTTGTCAATTAATATAATGTCAAATTATTTTCCTGGATCAGAATTTTTTACCTCTAAAACCCTGTGTTTTCACATCACCCTGTAAGCTTTGCTGTACAAATTTTTGTTGTTGTTTTTTGGTAAATTTACAACAGCTACAAGCCACTCATTTTTGCAGGTTCTGATGTGTTTTTACAGCCATCTCTATTGTTATTGAAAACAAAGTGTTACAGTATATATGTTCTTTGTTATTTTCTGTTGAACCTTCTTTCAATTCAAGATTTTGAGGTGTTGTTCATAGGTTTGGAGGCTTGCTGTCACATAGAATCAGAAAGTTGCATTTCCTTAAGCCGTTGAGCTGTGAATCTGGATTTAGAGAACTGGTCAAAATGTTTTTCTTTTAATGTTATAAATTTGAGAGATAGAAAAGACATTAATCTCATCACTTGGGTAAGATCTAATCCTACCCAGCAAACATTCATTTGTGTAAGCGGCCATTATGGCAGAGGAACTAGGCTAGGCTCTGGTATATGAACAACAGATCTTGCCTTCAAGGTTCCATCATTCTACTGGGTCACAAAATAGCATGTATCTTCCTATTTTTTCCAAGTAGGCTCTCAGCTGGACTTCATATTAGAGACTAGTGTTGTAAAAGAGAAAGAATGATGTCACCATAAATGAGGCTACAGAAAATGAATTTACATCCTAAATACTTTTTTAAAAACCCAATATCTCTATAAGTATTTTAGATGTATAAAAAATAAAATACATAGGATTGCAAAAGAAAACAATTCTAATGAAATACTGTTATCAATTTTTTAAGAGTTCTTAGACTTCAGAATATTTTTTTACTCAGGTACAAAAAGCAGTTATTTTGCACACCTGTAAAATAGTTTGCAGATCATTAAATATAAAAGAATAACAGCAGGATAGAGACTTGGGGCAGGTTCATCTATATCTCAGTCCCTTTGAGAAAAATGAGCTTAACCTTCAACAACAATAATACTAAACATCATTTGAATGCCACCACATCAAATACTCACGAGCTCCAGGCTTTCAAAATATAAAGTCCTACTGAGAGAAATCAAAACCATGTGGGCAAAGGAAAAAGAACATATCATCCCTGTGGAGCTATTTATCACCAGAGTTATACTGAAGGTGCTTTCAGTAAGCCTGAAGAGAATGTGCTTACTGTTCATCTCCATACTTTTATTTATTTGTTCATTGTTTTCAGTTTTGTCCAAATCTTTGTGACTCCATATGTGGTTTTCTTGGCAAAGATACCGGAGTGGTTTGTCATTTCCTTCTCCAGCTCATTTTACAGATGTAGAATCTAAGGCAAACAGGGTTAAGTTACTTGTCCAGAGTCACATAACGTGTAAGTGTATGAAGTCAGATTTGAACTTGGGGTCTTCCTGATTCCAGGTGTGGAACTCTAATCACTGAGCAACCTTAGCTACTTTTATTTATTTACAATGTAAGGTATTTTAGGGCAAGAATCGTCTCACATTTTTCTTTGCATCTTTAGTACTAATAGTTATTCCTGGCACATAGTAAGCATTTAATGCCTTATTTTCCATTTATTCAATTATAAAAGCTGTTGTTTTGTCTACTTATATGATGGCCCATAAAGCTTTGAATATTAAAAATAATGGCATAATATCAGTCTGGTCAAAACATAAATAATCCTACCTATTTAATTCTCAGAACTACTAAACGATCAAGCTAGTGACTAGTCTTAGGACCATTTCTATTGATCTATCAATCAGCAAGCTTAATAAAGCTCTTATTATATGCTAGATACTGCACAAAGTGATAAGAATATAAAGTAAAAGCAAAGCAAACAAAAAATACCCATCCTTGCCTTTAATGTACCCACGTTAGTGGAATGAGGGAGATAGCATGCACGAGTACATATAGAATACATAGAATCATAGAGGGAAGGTAATCTGAAAGGGGAAGGCACTACCTCCTTTGAGCACTTCCTGCAAAAGGTAGCCTAAGAGCTGAGGCTTGAAGGAAATGAGAGATTCAAAGAGGTGGAGGTACACAGGGGGAGCATTTCAGTCACAGGAGACAACCCGTGCAAAAGACAGGAGTTGGAGGGTTGTGCTCAAGGAACAGCAAGCAGGTCAATATGGCTGACCCTTAGGGTACATGGAAGAAAGCAACATATAAAAAGACTGTAATGATAGGAAGGGGCCAGAATGTAAAAGAGCTTTAAATGACAAAACGAGGGATTAATATTTTAATCCATAACATGGTTAGATCTATAGTTTAGGAAAATCAATTTGGCCGTGGAGGGAAGGATAGATTGAAGTAGAGAGATGTTTGGGAAAAGGAGACCTGTTAGAAGGTTATTACAATAGCCCAGGTGAAAGGCAATGGAAAGAAAAACTGGAGTGGTGGCTGGCACTGTGAATGAGAAAGGGATGTTTGCAAGCAATGTTGTGAATGCAGAAAAGATAAGAATTAGCAACTTATTAGATACGTACAATGAATGTGAGTAAGGAATAAAGAATGACACCAAGGTTGTGAATCATCTGGGCTCCACAGAACATAGCAATGATGAATGAATGGAAAAAAAAAACTTTAAGCATTTACTGTGTGCTAAGCATTGGGGATATAAATCAAAACTGAAATAGTCTCTATCCTCGAGGAAATCATATTCTAAGAGTGAGAGACAGAACATATGAGTAGTGATGGCCGGGGAGGGGGCATTTTGGTTTGGAAAGAGAGAGAGAAGGTGAATGGAACTGGAAAGGAATAGATCATCGTAACTTTAATAGTAACAATAACAGCACTGATTTGATTGTGATTCCTAGAAGGATGAAGGGAGAGAGGGCAGAAGCACCAGATGGAGAGAAGATGGCCAGGCTGTCAAGTGAAACGTGGTTGGGATTGGCTATATTATAGAGAGCCATTTACCAATCAAGACAAGGTGAACCCACATGGTTGAAAGGTTTAAGTCCTCTGGGGCCTATTCCCTCTCAGGAGTTGCCTCGGCAGGATGGATGGTGAGAAGATGATGATGATGACGATGAAGATGATAATGATGACACCGCTGTGTGACCCTGGGCAAATCCCTTACCCTCTGTTTGACTCAGTTTCTTCATCTACAAAATGGGGATGATGCTAGCACCTACCTCCCAAAGTTGTTGTGAGGACCAAATGAGATAATATTTATAAAGATCTTAGCACAGTACCTGGTACCTGCTATGCTCTATGTTACCGTTAGCTACTAATACTGTTGGGCAGCTAGGTGGTACAGACGATAGAGTGCCTGGCCTAGAGTCAGGAAGATTCATCTTCCTGAATTGAAATCTGGCCTCAGACATGAGCTAGCTGTGTTACCCTAGGGAAGTCATTTACCCTCTATTTGCCTCAGTTTCCTCATATGTAAGTTGAGCAGGAGCAGGAAATGGCACATCACTCTAGTGTCTTTGCCAAGCAAACCCCAAATGGTGTCACAAAGAGACAGACACAACTGAAAAACAACCACAGATTATTACCTATTAATCATTATTATTATTATTATAAAAAGGAAGGCTGTGATCCCCAAAGAAAAAATGATGATGATGACAGTGATAGTAATAGTAATATTAACATTCATATTTTCTTAGAAGAGAGAAGAGAAAGTCTTATGAATTTCAAAAACCAAAATCTACCTCTCTGATCTTTCTGACCATTCATTACCCCTGATTCTGCCCTAGGGCCAAGCAGGACCAGATTAATCTCTCACAGACATGATAACCTTTCACATACAGCTAACCTTTGAAAGGTTCACAAAATCAAAGGATCCCAGACAACTAAAGGAGAAGTCATCTATGTCAGTCCATGCGTGACCCCTCTCTGCACTCCCCTCCCCGCCAATGGCCATTCAGCCTCCACTTTAAAACCTATCTAAGGGGGAATTCCCGCCCCCCAAATTTTAACTTTAGTTGTTAGTAAGTTTCCCTTCACATTGAGCCCAAATTTTCCTCTCTCTAATTTCCACCCAAAGTTCATGGCTCTGCCCCACTGGCACCACCAAAACAAGACAAATGCCCATTCCACAATGAAAACCTTCAAATACATAAAGACACCTATCATTACCCCACTAAGTGTTTTCCATGCTGAACAGCCACAGTAGCTAAAATCACCTCTCATGTGTGGTTGTTTCCAGTAAAATTCAGAAGAGAACCAGATAGTGTTCAACGTAGAGATGGCTAGGGGAAGAACTGCTAAGCAAACAGGGGATATTCTACATGGAGTAGTAGATGGAGAGCTGGGCCTGGGGTCAGGAAGGCCTGAGTTCAAATCCCGGTCTCAGACGCTTACTAGCTGTGTGACCCTAGGCAAGTCACTCGCCCTCTGTTTGAGTCAGTTTCCATACCTGCAAAGTGGGGATAGTGAGAGCACCTCCCTCATAGGGTTGTTGGGAGAATCCAATGAGATTATTATTTGTAAAAAGCACTTGGTTTCATGCCTGCCACATGGCATACGATCTTTTTGTTGTTGTTTTTGTGGTTTTCAGTCATGTGGAACTCTTCGTCACCTCATTTGGGGCACTCTTGGCAAGGCTATTGAAGTGGTTTGCCATTTCCTTCTCCAGCTCATTTTATAGATGAGGAAACTGAGGCAAACAGGGTTAAGTGACTTGTTTAGGATCAAATAGCTGGTAAGTGCCTGAGGCTGGATTTGAACTCACAGAGGGGAATATTCCTGACTGCAGACCCAACACTCTATCCACTGCACCATCTAGCTGCCCAATGGCCTATTCCTTCTCTCCCTTGTACTGCTGTATAGGTAACAGAGTACAGTGAGAGCTGGTTCTGGTTCATAGCTTGCCTCTGGTGACCCTAAGCAAGTCAATCAATTCGGTTTGCGTCTTCTGTAAAATGAGGATAATAACCTACTTCCCAAAACGAGATACTTGCAAACCTTATCCTGCTTTAGAAATGCTATTGTTATTTTTATTTCACCTCTTTTTCATTCATTGTTGTAGAGGATAGCCGTGTGCGTGCGTGTGTGTGTGTGTGTGTGTGTGTGTGTGTGTGTGTGTGTGTGTTTGCATGCGTGAGATAGAGAGAGAGAGAGAGAGAGAGAGAGAGAGAGAGAGAGAGAGAGAGGGAGGGAGAGTGAGGGCGAGAGCGAGAGCAAGTAGTGGTAGTTGCATACAAAGGTCCTTTTAAAACAGAAGCTATCACTACAATTTTTTAAGAACCTCTCCAGTCTCCTCATATTCCTGCCTCATGTTCCCGGTCAACTTCTTTTGAGTTTACTACAATCTGTCAAAGGCTTTCCCTGTATACAGCACCCTGAAGACCATACGCCTGTTGTAGTCTCACCAGCACACAACACGGGGCAACTACTACTTTTCTCATTTTGGGCTGTAACAATGTTGCTAGCAGCTGAGGTCGAGATGCAAGACCAACAACACCAGCACATAGGGCGCACAGAGAAGAGCTGCCAGCACAGATTCTTTGATCTGCTGTTCTAAGGAAAGCAACCTATAGCGGTTTAAAATCTCACTTTAATCAAACATACATACGTTATATAAACAGAGCAAATAACACAAATCAGCCTATCCATAGCAATATATAGCTACCAGAAAAGTACCAACATCTGGGTTTCTTCAAAGCCAGGGGGCTCCTTAACAGCCACCCAGAGTCTCCACACCAACATTCTTCCATTGAATGAGCCCCAAACAAAATGTTAAACTCTGAGTTTGTATACCCTGTTCAGGGTCAAAGGGTATAATAAATCATGTGACTCAAAACCATGTGATACTTCTTCAGGCATCACAACCATGGGGCTCAAATGTATGTGAGCCAGGCTTTCTTATTTCTTAAGCAGGTCATCAAAGACTCCTGGATTTAATCAAAGAAAGGCACTTGATTACTTCAGTGCTCCAAAAGGAAAAACAGTAAAAATGTTCCACATTAATTACCAATATATGGACATGAGACCACTCTTGCATACTATTATGTCATTGGTTTTTTTCTCATCATGTCATACTTATGAGACATAAGGAATTTTGGTCATGTACACTAAAACTCCTAGACTTTCTCTTGAACATTTATCTAGCTATACTTACTCTGGGCTGTCCTTTTAAAGTCAATTTAAAAAAAACCCTCAGGTATAGAATTTTGCATTAATCCCCATTGTTTCATCACATTCAGCTTATATTATCATTCTACCCTCTTGAGATCTTTTTTATTCTGGTTACTGACCTTTATCATCCAAAATTTTAGCTCTCCCTCCTAGCTTTTTGCAGCCAGAAAATTTCACAAGCATGCTGTCAATGCCTTGTGTTGCAACAATTTGCCTAGCAGCTGCTGTGTTGGTGAAAAACCAACACAAGCCCAACAATAAGAATGCTGCCAACACAGGTTCTTTTGATCTGCTTTACTAAGGAAAGCAACGTTAAAGGGTTAACGATCTTATTTCAATCCAACATACAAATATCATTCACTTCGTTCAGGGGAAAAAGCCAACACCCTGAACGTCAGAGCAAATACAAACAAATTACATACATACATTATAAACATACCAAATACAATTCATAGTTACCAAGAAACCATCAACATCTGGGTGAGTCAGGAGTGTCTTAGACCCACTGCTCAGAGTCGTGCCTCCAGGAGTGAGAGCCTCCTCAGATAGCTCTGTTCTCTCTTTTTATACAGTCTTTAGCCGTCATCAAACATCATCTGAAGGACCAGAACTTAGGTGCCTATTGTTGGCTTTGGTTTTAGCAACTGGGCTTAGGACCCTGGGGGCTTCACACCCACATAGGCTTAGCACCTAGTAGATAGGGGTTTGGTCCTGGGGCTTTGCACCTAGTAAGGCTTAATCAAAGACACTTAATTAATTTATCATTCCAAAACAGTAAAAAAATCCCAACTTAATTGATATTACACCTTGTTCTGAGTCACTGACAAAAATGTTGAACCACATCCAGGGCCAAGGATGTATTCCTGGGATGCTTGATTAGAAACTTCTCTCCAAGATGACGTTGACCCACGAATGGCTACTTTTCAGGTCCAGACATTTTGAATAGTTCTGAACGTACCTTGTTATTATATAACCCATATCTCTCCAATTTGTCCACAAAGATATTATGACAGGTTTTGTCAAATACTTTGCTGAAATCTTGATAAACCATCGTTCCCCAGTCACAGCACAGCATTCCCCACTTTAGTATGTCAACAAAGAAAATTAGGTAAGCCTGGCATGAGTGATCTTAACGAAATCATGCCAGACTTTCGTGTCTCTTCCTCAATGTTCACAAACTATCCTGTCAGGCTGGCA